>NW_027121064.1:0-48135 GCF_030686945.1 Centruroides vittatus
TCCCAACCTTTTCTAATCCCACCGCCGCCATTTTGGATCCTAAGAACATTAACCCAATTTTCTTTAGCGGAACACTTACTTAAGTTAATATGAAATACATAAGCTTGTCATCAGTTATTTTATTAGAATTGAGCAGTTATAATTCAAAATCTCTACTCATATTATTAACGCCAATTCTAAGACAGGAAAAAATATACCTAAATAACTTTAACGGGAAACTTGTGCCTGATGTTTTTTACATATTTCATTCAGTTTTTATCATTGCCTTTATCTTATTCGAAACAGTAGTACACTCTATAAGTACGAGTCGTACATATATATTTAAGTTTATGAAAATTTTATGATTTTAATTTTTTGATATTCGGCGGCTCGAATACGATTGTACACTTTTCGATTTTCGACTAAATCTGCGGAACACTTGGGAGATGCTTACGGAACACCAGTGTTCCGCGAAACACCAATTGGGAATCACTGCGATAGAGTGATTTACAGAAGTCACGCCTACTTTTTTTTTATGGGAGCCAATTAGGACTATTAATTTCTTTTAACCGAGCAGATGATGCAGTACGTTAGCATTTTTTGTTAAAGTATTAATGTAATCAAAAACACCGAAGAAGGTATGCTGTCTAATGATTAATGGTTTAAAATTACCAGAAAATGCTATTATAATTTATGCAGAGTTTATGATATACCATTGTTTTTATTAAAACACTTTTAGACCAAACCAGCAGATTATAGGGGAATGTTATTCATAAAATATTTCTTTTTGACAACACATACATTTCTAGCTGAGGTATTTAGAAAGCTAAAAATTATAATAACTGTGTATTAAATAAGTTATGATAGTAAAATATTTGTAACAAAATAAGTAAACAATAATAGCAAATCATAAGAAACACTGTTTTTGACCGAATCATTTTTCCCTCTTCTATGGCCTTATAATAGCACGATACGTATTAATATATTTAACTGTATTCCCGTATTACTCGGGTAAGTTCAACTTAAATATGCACTAATTGTGAATAATAATTTAGCGCCTTCTAGTAAAAAAGTAAGCAAAACGAATCCAGAAAAATTACAATCCTTACGAACAATCCTACTTTTTAAATAACTATTTCAACAAAAATATTTCCAATAATTGTGTAGTTTGTTTACCGTTACGAACATTGAATTGCATAAAATTAATTGTTTTCATCTATGGCATGGATTCAAAAAATAACAAGCGATTACACCATGTTAAGCGATTACGCCATATTGTTACAGAATTTATTACATTTATTATTTAACATGCATTCGTCATTTTGTTGATTTTTTCTTGTTTTCTTTTGTTTGTCTGCAGACATTTGAAAAAAGCATAATGGTCACAGTGTCTTATCTTTCGAAACTTTATTATCTGTTTTTAATTCCCGGTGTTCAAGTATTTACTTTATTTATTTATTTATTTCGGGTAACACAACGCAATGCAATGCATTGACTCACTCTGTAAAACAGAATCAAATTATTTTTATCGTATCGCTTTTACAGAGAAAATTACAGCAAAACAAATCCCACGAATAAATATGAACTGCAGATAAATCCCGGACATATAAAAGTTTTCGATGGTAACGAGCTACTAACTTATGAGCGTGAAAGCCGACACGTAATTCGCCTGATTTTCTATTGTTACATTGATAAAGTTTGTTAATAATATAATTTTGACAATTGCCATATTGAATTTTTTATTAGAAACGATTCTTGTCCGATTTGAATTTTTCGAAAAAAACGAATTGTATTTGAGAAAATGAGTGTTCCAAGTAAGTTAAATTATTTGATCATGTGCATAATTATATCAATTAGCTTACAGCATGTCTATAATGTAAAAATAAACAATGTTGTTAATATCACGTCATAGAAAATGGCTTAAAATACGAAAGAATTTGTATATACTAAATTACAATAAGTATCGCTACTACATTGTCTCTTTCAAAACAATGTTTATAAGCAGGGTATGCCGTAAATAACTATTAGTATGTAAGTATACCTTTGATTACCTTCAAGGAAGAATAAATCGATTTGTTTCTACTAATTAATGTAAATGTACTAAATAAAAAACATGTAAGTAAACACCTGAAGAATAAATTTTCAAATTATTTGCGTTACTTGACTAAACTGCAAACGAAAATTATTCCTAAATAAATGATAATTACACAATGAATACGCCTGATGGAAATAAATTATAATAGGATTTGTATAGCGCATATTTCAACATTTCTACGTACCCCTGTATGAATATAATTAAGATATTAATAGTTTTGCTTTGTATATTGCGATTGGATAGTATTAACAACGTACGTTAACGAAAATTAATTAATAATGCATATATTTATTACAGTAACTGTCAAATATTTTGAAATAAACATTTTTTAACTACGAATAATAAGAGAGAAAACATTTAAATTTGCTTTATTTGTTCATAATATTTTCAACGTAAAACAGATTTAATGGAAACAATAAATGATTTTATTTCTGGATCATATTCAATATGCTTGTAACGAATGTCATAGGTCTCAGTCATACATGCTTATAAAGAAAATATGCAAGAGATAATGAATATCATCAGATGACCTTCAATTACCTCTCACATATCACTCCGCTCTCGTTACTATAAATTTTGAAACTTTCTATTAGTAGTATGAAAACTGTTATAGATAACTATTTAATATTGTAAACGAATATGAAAATTAAATTGTGCTAAAATATTTGTGCTAAATTACACAAGCGGTATATAACTGCCACAACACCATTTTGCTGTATTACTTTGAACAGTAATAGAGAAGATGAATCGCACGTATGCTCTTTTCTTCATCGAATTTGCTAATCTGACTATTACAATAGTGACAACACTACTACGTATAATAGTATGTAGATAGATGGTGAACTCACTTAATAATTCGAAAAAATCCAAGATCCTTATGCCTTGCGCCTCGCCAGAAAAGGAGGGGAGCAATGGGACAAAGGTTCCCATTCCTCCAATTGTTTCTTCTTTTGGATTCTCTTTTTCCATAATTAGTTTAACCTCTGCTGTTCTAATCTAGCTTTTTCTTAGGACTATTTTTCTTAGCCTAGTCTATTCTAGAGCTATGAATACTTAAGAGTATATCTTAACCTCCCAAAACCATGTTTTCGACAGAAAAACCTGCCTGAGCCGAACCTGTTTTCAGTAGACAAAACTTTTCGAAAACCTGGTGGGCGGTTTCATTCCACTTCTGACACTAGTGTGAGATAAGCAGGGAGCTACTGGGACAATCCTTAATGACCACTTACACTACACAGATTGTTAAAACTTGACCTCGTCCTTTCGGATGGTTTTTATCGAGTGGCAAGGAAAATGAGATCGTCGACAGGTGTCCCTGGTTTGGAGTGACATAAAAAAAGGTTTAGCAAATAACAAAATAAAGATTTATTATACAGCTAACACTAAAATACACGACGCTATACAGAGTTAAATACATATATATATATCGGTTATATAGGCTAGATGCCGCTAGATGCGATTAACATAAGATTACAAAGTCTATGATTAACAACCGCTTAGGCTACTCTATTACAGCTATGCCTACTTTTGTTACAAGACTGAGAGTTTGCAGTCCGCTAATAATTACCTGTAAAGTGGGAGGAGAGCTATATGCAGCAATAACAGTTCTTTATGGAAGCAGTGGTCGTTGTCGATGTCTTCTACAGGTGTATTCTCCATGGAGTAGTCGAGTCTATTGCATGGAGGCGCAGGAGACAGAAAAGCCACTAAGACCAGATATAACTTCTGTGTGCAAACTATCGAGATTCTGGTGAGTCGCACCATTTATATGATAGTCGGGGGAGGGAATTTAACATGTAATTGACCTTTGTTGAAGCTGATGGTGCAATCTTGACAGCCACTTGTCAACTTTCCCACTGACTTGTTATTACACCAGGTGACCCTTGATCTCATTTCTACTTTTCCATTTTTTTCTAACGAAGATGTTTACATCTTGAAAAACAATTAACATTATTTTTTAATTTTAAAAGTTTCGTAAAAAGCCGCGGGCTCACACTTATGTAAGTGAATACACGGCAATTTTTGACATTAAAACTCACTATAAAATTGATTTCGATATATGACTATAATTGTAAACATTTTTCTTAAGAGTTTTGTTGTTTAGTGAAGGAACAAAATGGATATTAATAAAATACATTTTACAGCATTTCTTATCAGGAAACTTAATTTAAATGTATTTAGAAATATGTACATCTAACCATATTATTTACAATCAATGTTTACAAAAGAAAATGGAAATCCTCTTTTATATTTAATATAATATAATAGATGCATATAACAATAGCCTACAATTTTTATATACATGTTATGTAACATATAAATTGGTATTGCTATATCTTCCATAAGATACGTAAAGAATTCTTACAAATAACAAAGTGTGGGAACGCCGGGAGGTAGGACAGAGTCGTACCTCCTTTTTCTTCGGCGAACAGGTTGGCAAGACCCACCCCACTGTCAAGGATGGCTAAATTTTTATGATATGGGTAATTAATTGTCAGGTCGAGTGGAGGAAGTGCTTTAAGCTTAAAGGTTCTTCCATAAGTTTAAGGCGATATTCGAAATAACTGAACTATAGTGGAAACATACAACGATTTATTCAGACAGATAAACAAATACAAAAAATCTAACGCGTCTAGTTCCTAACCGCGAAAGAGAGTTTACAAATTTTGGGGTCATACCTCTTCCTAGGGGATATCGGTAGTAATGGAAGTACTAATCGTCTCTGTTCTCCGGTCGTGGAGGTGAGCAGGAGGATTGGTCGGGGCGGCTTCTCGTCAGCGGGCTTCGATGGCTTCGGGTTTCGGCCCTCGATTCTCGGGACGGATCCGACGGGTCGGGCGTCTTATGCGAACCTTCAGCGACCCCGTTCTCAGTTTTTTCTCCTCTTATATACTACAGGTCACGTTATCTTCGATCACCAATCGCGATAGTGGGTGAATCGCTGATGATTCGATCTCCGTGACTCAGTTTGGATCTGGAAGGAAAGGAAGTGCGTTTAGACGGCGGGAGGCTGCACATCCTTAGAATTTCGACCGTTTCTCCAATTTCTCACGATGGGATTTGAACAATAAAGAAAACAGATTTTGGGCCGGGTTAAACCCGGTCTTCACAAATGCAATATTAATTTTACTGGATTAATTCATTATATAAGAAATGTAAGAAGCTCATTAAAATGGCGCTCATTTTATCCTTTTACATCAGAAATCAAGACTTGGGATTCTAAATAATTATGACCTTAATTAATCAAATAGGTAGTAAACTCAAAAAGCAAATATAAAACAACATTTTACAAAGTATAAGTATGCAAGTAATGTACTTCTACATATTATTTTTCAAGATTTGTAAATAATTCTTTCACTAGGCAATCTGCAACTAGACAATTAATCTGCTAATATCAATTTGTGTAAAGTTTCATACTACATAAGCTTACTTCACTCAGAGTAACAATGCGTATTTAACACAAATCAATTGAGACTCAACCCTTTTTTAAATTTTTACGCTTTTGTTCGGGCACTTTTAAACGTCGAGAAATGCAAAAATATTCGGGGAGTAATTTTTATGTATTGGTTTTAGTATGGGGGGGCACAAATTTGTTTGAAGATCAACAAATCTTTGTGTTTTTTGTCGGGAAAATTTCCGAAAATTTGCAGAGAGGTTTGTTTATTAAGGGTATTGAAACTATTAAATTTTGGTGATTAAAAGCTGAGAGGGTGAGGATATAAAAGGGGTCGTGTATCATATATTCGGCAGGGGACGATTTAATGCTGATTTAACTTGTTTTTAGCATTTACGATATTTCATAAAATTCCCCCTATATTTTCAAAATTAAGATTTTTGTTATCTCCTATTAGTTAAAAACTTAAAATTTATAAAACAAAATGTAACAGATGGCGGCACCAAATGATTTTGGAAAAGGTAAGCAACTCGTTGCTGGATTGTTTAAATTACGTATAAATTGTTTTTTCATGATGTGACAGGACAATTTGCGACTGAGAAAACTTGGAACAAGTTATTATAAATATAAGAAACTCTCGAATAAACTGTATTTTAATGATAAGACAGTTTATTTCTTTCTTTAATTTCCCCCTTACTTGATTTTAGTTGCAACAAGCCTAAAAATTTCCACTGCTTGCGATTCGATGAAAAGGTAGTTATGGTACTGTGTACAATGCAATTTAGAACCTACTATTTGTTATCAATAGTTTAATTGTAAAATATTATTTCTACATTTGGCTCGAGTTTCTAGCGTAAATCTTGACATTATACTTAAACGTCTACTATGGTGCGATATTCATTTCGTAATATTCTACATTGTATGAGTCTACTAAACATTACTTGTAATATGTGTAATGAATTACATGTAAAAATTACATATCAAAGGTAATTTTCTTATACCATACATTTCATTTATCGCGAAGTTGCACTTTAATTAACAGATAAATACTATTTCAGTTGTATTTTGAAACTAAAATCTTTCGTATAATCATTAACTTTTACGTTGGGGGCTTTATAAGTCCAGAGAATATGGAATTTAAAGAACTTCCCATCTGAAATAATTAAAAAGTTAAATTAAAAGCAGGTATTGTCGTTGGAATTATATAAAATATTTTACAAATTTCACGTACTTAACTTATTTTAATAGAAAACTTTTTAGTAATTTCGAAAAAATCTCCACACGACAAACACAGGAAATCTTCACCAAAATTTGTATAATTTTGTAAAATTCAAAAAATTCTACAGAACAATTCACTTGTGTTATTTTGTCAAGATTCATACGAAAATATAACAAATGTTTTATTAATAAAGTAATATATTTAAAATCTTTAACATTCAATTTTTGTTCCAATCCTAAATCACAGTCAGCGAATCTTCTTTTGTCTCGAATAGACGTTTGTATCTTAAATAATAAAAATGATAAATTACAGAAAACCTGTAAAATATCTAAATGTTCGATTATTTTATAAAAAGCTTTATAATAAATTTGAAGGTAGATAACGAAAATTCGATTAAAATACAATACAAATTCCGACTTCAAATTTTGAATGTCTATTCTTAGCCAATACAGATCTTCTGATACTTTTTCGAAAGCCTTCAATAAAATAAGCCTAAGGAACACAAGTAATTAACAGAATGTATTACGCCGCCAACAAATAAGATACTAGCGATACTAACCTCAATATAGATAAACGCCATATGTACGAGAACATATTACCCTTAAAAATTATAGACTTATAAATGTCCACTGTCGTATGTCTGCCTACCTTCCCTCAGTCTCTAGATAGATGGAAGGCCACACAAGATATGTAAACCTTAGGGGCAGAGGCCCAGACTAAATGTACCAACTTCTGATTCAAACGTATGTTTTTTCAATTTAAAAATTTACCACCGAAAGGTGTTAGATAGACGACCGGCACAACTCTATTGTTAAAGGAAATGTATGATAAACAGGGGCCAGACACTACTCATTTGAAATGAAAAACATATATTTTAAGTTAAATTTAATTAATTAAAACTTAGACTTAAAACTTACAGCCGGCACTCCGACGATGTCACGATAAATAATTTTGTTTAATACGAAAAAAGAATTCCGGTAGACTCTCTTACAGCCTTTGGGTCAGGAACATCCTAGATTGAGGAATTTTATTTAAACAAGTTTTATATTAAGTTTTTCGGACGTTCAGGTTAGCGAATTCGATCACATGCAGGACCTTCACGAGCCATCCAACACGGATCATTTCTCAAATATTAATACATAGCAAACGAGTATCAATTAAGTAGTAGACGTTGATCGTCCTCTCTTCCAGGAAGAGATCGACGACAACTTACTGAATAGGAAAATTACGTAACACGAGGATACCGGCGAGTATAAAATATGGTTTAATGGGTTTTCGAAAGTGTCGAGTTTAAATTTCGGGTCTGTTTTTGCGTTATTTGATTGGTTGGAAGATTAACGTTTGGTATTTAAATGTCAATGGCACAGCCTTTTAGAGTTAACAACAGAAAACATTATAATATTTGAAAAAATTTAAGATATCATAATTTCAACTCCCCTTTACTTGACCAATGAAATCGTGCCATTTAGCACCATCCGAGTATCTCGATATACGTAACAAAGAAAAAATGAAGTAGAAAAACTATTTTACGTATTTCTAGTGATGTAACGAATATTCGGTTACTACCCGGTATTCGGCCTATTTTTCACTATTCGGCCGAATACCGAATACCTAAACACAAGAAGTAAGAAATAACAAAAAACACAGTAAATTAATTATTTTTGTAACTTTTATTAATGCTAAACATTAAACTATAATTATTAAAGTTCATAAGAAATAGCATCTAACTCTAGTATTAAATTATTTCGTAACTAAATAATATTATAAACGTCTATCTAGCCCGATATCTTATGGCATTGATGGCGTATAGGTTAGAATGTATCGGGCATTAATGTTATTGTTTAGTTAATTATGTTATATTCGTATTCGCGTATATTTTAGTATTTTTACGATATATTTGAACTGTTCCACAACTGGGGAGAAACTAGACCATATTGTGTCACCACAAAAGTATATCCTAGGGTACTATTCAGTCTACAAATACGTAGTAAAAACAAAATTTTAGTGTTTAATTAAAGAGTTAAAATGATCGATTGCAAATAAAATAAGTTATAAGTTATAACTTACATCTAAATACCAACAACTGCCGAATCATAGCGGGCTATTTACGGCTATTACATAAATTATAAACCAATTTGGCAGTAGAGGTAGACGTTAGGCTCCATCTCATATTAAGTTTAATAATTATAATTTAATTAATTAATTCAAATAATTTAGACCTAATGGAAGAAAAAATCGTAGTGACAGCGGGCCAATAGAGAGCACGGTGCGCGATCTTTGCCATAATGCGGTTTGTGCGCCAATTTTCGTACGTGCGTTAATCAAGCCGAATCGTTTGGCCGAATATTTGGCCATTCGGCAACGCACCATCCGAGTATCTCGATATACGTAACAAAGAAAAAATGAAGTAGAAAAACTATTTTACGGTTTTCGTTTTCACAATTGTTATATTTATAGTATTTGATATATATAACAACAAAAGTTATCTTACGAGGGCTTATTACCCCAGTGACATTTTAAAAATCCCTTATGCTTTTTATTGTGTCTGTAAATTACACAATAAAAAACATTTTTTAAATGTGTCAGTTTAGTCATTCGGTGTGATAAGATCTAACGTAAAATAACCTTTGTAAATATAAATCAAATATTATAATAATGTTAGATCCAAGATTTTAGGGCTACGAAAATCCATTTTAAAGAAAATTTTTATATAACATCCGTCGAGATCCTTAGGAAACGATCAATTGTGTCTTCCATTCTAATCGATATTCTGCACAATACTATACGATATATCGATTTTAATTTATATGTCTAATATATTTCTATTTACAGGAGAAAATTCTGTTCTAAAGATTCAATCATTATAAATGCGCTATTACAGACTATTAAGATCAGTATATAATAAAATGTTTCTTCACAAATTACAATTAACAACGAGGTATTTTAAAATAAAATTATTTCACAGTTTATTTCAGATTTTGCATTATAGATCGTTACATAACTGAGTCATTTAGTTATTTATAATCAATTGTTATACGTATACATCAATAAATCTACGTGCAGATAACACCGTATTTTTATGAGTTTCTCGCTTAATTTTCGGGTGCTAATCTTAAAATTAAATCTATTGCTCATAACGGTGCGAAATTAATTTTCTAATTGTCTACATCGCTGGAATCTTCATTAAATGACGGATACCATAAGAATAAAACCCAATATCGAACGGTTGAAAGTTTGAAACAAATAATTTATAAATTCTAATAAATGTTAGTGATTGCCATGTTGCAATTTAACAAATAATTGTTGGTTAAAGTTGTTTTTGAAAATAAAAATGTTCTGTGGAGTTATTAAGTTTTGTGTTTCGAAGCTTTCATTATATTTGAAAGACCAGAAAATATGGAATGCAGAGAACTTCCCATCTGAAATGTTTAAATGCGAAATTCAGTTTAATTTATAAAAACAACATTACTCGATATTCTTGCAACGATTACCTTTATTGGAAACTTTTTTGTAATCTTAAAGTAATCTCTGCACGACAGACACAGGGATGCTTTACCGAACCTTTTCATGAAATTCAAAATCTAAAAAGTCATTAATTTTTATTATTACACAATAACATAACAAACGTTTTACTACATAAAGATATATTTTAAATATATCAAACCTTTAACTTCTGTTCCAATTCGAGATCGCACTCAGCAAATCTTCTGATGTCTTGAAAAGACGTTTGCATCTGAAAAAATATATAACACATTTTTAAAAATTTTCAAATGTAGAAAATCTTGGATTTTTCCATAAAAATACATTACAGCAGATGTGAAGGCGGATAACAGGAATCCGATTAAAATACAGACGAAAGTAAGAGTAGCACAGACCAAAAAAAAGAAAACTTTCAACTCGAACTTTACTTCAGAAAAGTTGAAAATGAAGTACATTAGATTCGTTTCCAATAATAAAGTACCGTAAATTATTGTGAATGCGTAATTGAACGGTCCGTTGAGTTGATTGGTAAAATTCCAAAGTTCGTCGTGTTGCGCTATGATTTCATTCAGTTCAGATTTCAAATTTGGAATGTTTTTTCTCAGAAGATACAAATTTTCTGATACTTTTTCGAATGCCTTCATTAAAGTAACATAAAGCAAAACGAGGAACGAAACGAAGTACACTACAGCACCAACGGTTAAAGTGGAGCACAGACCAACTTCTATTATGCAGATAAATGGTTCATATTTAAAAGTCTTTCCTTTTTCTAAATGTGGATAATATAAAATAGCGATTATGCATCCAATAAATATCGTAAAGGTAACAGTTACAATTACTGCGAGAAGTCGTACAGTATTAATAGTAGCATATAACTCATGTTTAGGGAAACAATATGACGTTTCTAATTGTATTTTTGGATTCAGTTTTACTCTTTTGACAATACTGAATATTACAGCCATAGCTAAAGTACTACTCGCGACAGATACTCTGACATATATGTCATAATTAAATGCCGCGAACCAGGAATAGCAAGGAGTTACATTTGATACGTAAGGAATTGTCATACATATAAGTAGAAAGGAGTGTATCCAATAACAGAATTCAATAAATGAGATGTAAATGTTGTAAGTTATGCGGAAACAATAATCAATGTTTAAGTTACAGAAAGCAAGGAGTAAAAAATTCCCAGCCGTAAACCATTGAAATTGTAGTAAATGAAGAGAGAAAACACTGCAGACATATTTCGTCTTTTTGATTCACTGCAGGACTAACACTTGAAATGATTCTTATCATAGTCTTTTTTAAGCGTGTGAATAAAGTTATGGTTAAATAAAGAATATAGTTTAATTAAAAATAATTACTTAGTCATTCTTTCCTTACATAATAGTAATTTCAACACTTTAGTGTAGAGAACACACTGAATGCTAGTATCGTAGAACAATTATACTGCGTAGCCACTTATATAAATGTTATATTACGTTGCATGTTCAAAATAAACATTGTCACGTAACGGAAAGCAGGGGGGTAAGAGTTTCCAGACACGTGTGTGACCGAGATATTGTAACTGTTATTCGATACCTGTTTCTATTTTATTTGATCGCGTTTGGATCTTTGACTAGTCGACGTAATAAGAGACGGATGTTTCATAAATTTATAAGACGAACGACTATCTTCTGATTTTATGTAAAAGCTTTACTTTTTTCAATAAGTATAAAAAATGTTACACTTATAATGATAGAAAGGAAAAAAGATCGATTAAACACGTGAATTATTAATATCTCCCGAACCAATCTAAACAGATATAAAGATAAGTATTGGAAATAAAAATGAATTTTTTAAAATGCCAAGAAAGTCTAGCAGCAACGTTACCAGCTTATCGTTATATAAATACTCAAATGATTTCAATTTTTTCACATTTTAATTAATTCAAACATAAATATTGAAAATATGGAATTACGGTTTCTTACATAGTTTAACGTGGTAGATAATATAAAAGGAATTTTATAAAAAAATTTTATTTATTTCTAGTATAATAGTCAATTTAATCGATTAAGGTTATTATTGCTTATCGTTTATTAAAATTTCTTACTTATAATCTATGTAAAATGTATCATTTATGAACTTCTGAATTGTACTTAATTACTGATAAATCATAACTTTCAAGTTAGAAACTCTACACTATAACAATAAGTTTTATATAAAGGAAGAATAATCAATGATGGCCTTACTTACCTAAGAAAATATCGAGTAATCGGTAATTAAATTTCAATATAAATATATTCAAACTAAATATTATGGCAATAAATTGATTAGTTTGATTTTCGGGTCCTTCACCGATCAATATTCTATATTGGATTCCACATTATTTATTTGATTATACAATGGAATAAGCACAATTGATTACCAATTTATGGAGTTTCTGTTACTAATTAAATTTAATTAAGAATTATAAATGCTTATATAAGCTATATAAACGTTATCGTCATAAAAATTCATTTCAATTATACTATTCAGTTAAGAACGGGGAAATCACCTGTAAAACTCACGAATACTTTTTGTTTGGGAAGTGATAATATTCAAAGAATAACGTGATTGAGCGATAATATACTTCAAATTTGAGTAGAAATCTAAGAAAATATAAAATCCGTCTAATTAATCAATAATTTATTTGGTAATCAGAACGTGTTTACGCAGTCCACCAATGGTCGAAAGTAGTAATGGGTTCGCAACACCCAAATGAGTTTTTTGGCCTTTCTGTGCTCTCTGAGCGGTGAAGGGCCTAAAATCGTAAATTAAAAAATTAAAAATAAAATCACCCAAATGTGCTTTTTCTTCAGTAGTGTGTTACCTACATAAGGCACACATTTCTCATAAAAGTCTTCAGGAGGCATCCTCTCTTGGTAGATCGCTATTCCGTTGCTTTATTCTATGAATCCTACAATTCAGCTCTCTTTTTTTTTTCTTCCAGTGTGGATATGAAAATTATAGTCTTCGGCAATAACGAATGTAGCTAAATCCACACTACTAAGCCCAAAGGCTTTACCACAGCCCTCTTGTTTTATAATTATCTTAATGAGCCCGTACAGATGAATTTTGCGCCGAGACTCGTGACACTCTTGCTCTAATACTAGTTCCTCGAAAAAGATTAGCAGCCGAAACAATTATGAGTTATTAGCAAATTAGTAAAGTTTCCACACATATCAACAATAAAAATGAATCTTAAAAAGAAAAATCCAATCTATCAAAGGCATGCAAAGAAAAGCGGCATCGACATCGAAACTCGAAAAATACAATAAAATGCAATTTTTATAAATAAACAACAGAAGTATAATATCAGTCTAGATAATTTATTTAAAAATTAATTTAAATTATAAAGTGGTTTAAATTAAAATATATAATTTACATTTAAAAAAAAAAAAAAAAATACGTAGACGAAGAAACAAGTAATAAAAATCAAAATAATAAAACTCCGTTAGAACTGCTGTCATCTATCGGTTATATTAGTTAATAAGTTTTGCAAAATGGCTGACGGTGAGTGGGTGGAGATTTATTTTCTTTCGTGTCGATTCATTTCATTAAATTTTAAGTAAATATTGTAGAAAATCAAACGTATAATAGTTTGTTACCCTATTTTTTCGATATAAAACGTCGTTTATTATTTAAATAATTAAAGTAATTAGCAAATTAAGCAAAACGTAGTTAAATTACCCAAAGATGGAATTTATAGTACGGGGTGGAAGTTAATTTCAGTCAAATGCTTATATATTTACATATGAGCAAATTAACTAAAAGTAACTTCTACTCTTCAAATCAACTAATGCTTATTAAACCTTGATAAATGTATTTAATTAAATATTAATTCTATGTTTTTAATGTGTAGAAGTAAATATTCTAAATTTGAATGTATTATTTGTTTATTTTATGTATTTTTAGGAAGTGCTTTGAAACAGTTTTGATTGATCGATTACTCGACGCGAGACGTCGGCACGTTACGCGCTACGTGGCTTCTCTTGGTTTTATCCGTCTCGCTGTCGCCCGTCCGGTGTTTCTGGATTCGGTTGTCTGCACGAAACTTCGGAGAGTTTGAAATGATTTTCTCAATAGGCTAGATACTGTTTTTTTCGGTCGTTTGGGTGTTATTAGTAGGGCGGATCATTAAGGTAGAAGGCCTCTTGGATTAAAAGTGGAGGTGATCCTCTGATATCGTGGCATACTTTCATAATTTCTTAAGTGGAAGATATGTATGTGTATTAATTAAGTGAACAACTCTACAAACATACATTATTATAATAAAGCCAACCAGTGCCGTATGCCACCAGGCTATATTAATAATAAATTACCAAACAACTTGACCCTAGAGGAAGGCGTTAGGTGCCATCTCGTAATAAATTTAACAATTGTTTGGTAATTTATTATTAATATAGCTGTTATATAACCCGGTGGCGTACAGCAGTGGTTGGCTTTATTATTACATATTAATTATTTTAAAATGTGAAAATCATTCAAATATGCTTTAAAATGCTTGAATTTTAATTGACTCTCTTCTGAGCAGTTCTAAAATATTTCTTGAAATCAAGTGCTTGTTTACAAATTTATTTCATTCCATTGGCTTTGATCTTTGGTAGACATATTAATTATTTTATTTTAATTAATTCATTCAAATAGTGAAGAACATTTTAGAGTTTTATTAATTTAACTAACGTTTTCGGCTTATTCAATAAGCCATCTTCAGGTTTTAACTTTCGAACAAAAAACAATATCGTTCTATTAAAAGAATACAATAGTTTTGAAAAAATTCAAATCGTTAGTAACGGACAAAAAATAAAACAAAGAGGATGAACATGGTAATAAAAATAAATAAAATATAACAAAAATATATAAAAACAAAAAAACAAAAAAAACAAAGAAGAAAAAAAAGAAAAGAACGTGGTAATATAAATAAATATACAATAAAATCGTAAAAGATACAACAAATGTAAGGTAAAAACGTTTTACTCGTGCCCATATATACTACTATCTATCCTAACCAGAAATACTTCCCCATAGAGCTCACGTGTCTCTTATAAATTTTTAACTGCATATTTCCAAGCTGAAGGAAGACCTTCTGCGTCCCTTGCGTTAATACATTTATCTCTTAGTTTGCTTCTGTAAATTTCTATCTTTTCAGCCGCTCTTGCCAAAGTTGGGGAGTGTACCTGCTTTATGATTTTCGCCTCATTCCAATGTACTAAGGATCCCTCCGCCTGCCCCATCTGGGCTAATACCGTTGTGTTGGAACCTTTTCTAATATCATATTTATGTTCCTTGATCCTTATTCCTAGGTTTCTAGTAGTAACCCCTACATAATCTTTATTAATACCTAATAGCTGGTTCTCGTAGAGAATCTTATACACACCCGCCTTATCTTCTTTTTTAACTAACCCTTTATCGTTTCTAAGTATTTTATACAAATTCGGAGCTCTTTTCAAGATCACCCTTGTATCCTTAGTTCTTGCTATTTCTTTCATAATCCCTCCCAGATACTTATTGTATGTAAATTTCGTGTATCTGTAAGGCCCGTGCCTGGTGTCCTTATCATTACTGGCCTCAAATTTTCTAATAATTCCCTCAATGACTTTCCTCCTATAACCTAATGTTCCTGCTATCTGTATAATTCTTTCTATCTCTGTATCCCGGTCTATCACATTTTCACAGTATATAAAGGCCCTTCTAACCAATGCTCTAAATGCTGCTAACTTATATTTATAAGGGTCATTAGAGCTTGCAGGGATATATAGTGGGCTATGTGTAGGTTTAATGAAAACGCCGGTGGATATATGCCCTTTGTTAAATATAACATTAATGTCTAAGAAATGTACTATCCTGGAGCTTTTCTGCTCTAGCTTCAGGTTAAGGCCCTCTTCGTTCTCGTTAATTCTATCTACAAAGTTAGCAATTACTCGATTGTTCCTCCATTTAAGCAGGTTCCAAAAAATAAAACAAAAAATAAAAAAATAAAAAATAAAAAATAAAATAAAAAAATAAAACAAAAAAATAAAAAAAATAAAAAAAAAAATAAAATAAAAAAATAAAAATAAAAAAATAAAAATATAAAAAAAATAAAAAAATAAAAAAATAAAAAATAAATAAAAATAAATAAAACAAAGTTTTTAATGAAAAGCCTGATAAGCTTATGGACATGAACTTAGGAGTGGCACATTTTACTGATAAGGTTTACAAGAACTTAAAGAAACGCTATATTAAGAGAATGAAGTGGATTATCTATAAGCAGGTTCCAAAAAATAATAGGAAGAACGTTACAACGTACGTAGTATGGGACCAAATTGAAGTACCCAATAGGGTAAAAGAGCTGCTGAACAAAGGCCCGAACTTCGTCCCGGAGAATGCGGGGATATGGGAAACGTCTTACCAGGAGATCGAAAGAGGAATTAGTGGTTTGGACCCGGTGGAGAAGGACTATTTTCGTTGGAAAACTGTGTTAAAAAATCAAAATAAATGGAAAGGAGGAAGCTATAGCAAGGACATCAGGTATACCAAGGGATGGTTAAAAGAGAATAATTTGATTGCGGCAAGAGCAGATAAAAGCAAACAAATTGTCATAATGAGGAAACAAACATATGATAGAGCCTTAGAGGAATATATCAGAAAAACGGAATGTGTGAAGGTCAACAGTAAAATAGTTCAAGCTATTGATAGAAGGGTTAAAAAACTGGAGGAAACCAAACTAGCGAGGATCTTACCGTTTGTCCGTAAATGCCGGAACCCTAGACCAGGGCTCCCTAGACTCTTTGCCTTCGCCAAAACACATAAAGAGGGAAAAGAAATAAGGCCTATTGTGGAAAAACGAAGAGCACCTACATTTTTCCTGGAAAAAAGATTACAAGAGTACCTCTCCTCACGGATGGAAAATAATAAATTAGTGGTAAAGGATCCTGTTATGGTAGTTAAAGAGCTACAAAGCATCGCTTTGAAGGATGAAGAAGTGGGAACTGTGTTAGATTACGAAAGTTTGTACCCGTCTATTAAGATTGAGTCCTGTGTAGAAGCACTTATGGAGTTCTTGTTCAGAGATAACCCAACGTTAACACAACACAGAGATGAGGTTATAGAAATGGCTAACCTAGTATGTTGCGAATCCTTCTTCGGGTACGAAGAACAAGTATATAAGCAAAAAAGGGGAGTACCGATGGGAAGCCCAATTTCGGGGCTCCTCTGCGAGCTTGTGGTTAGTAAAGTAGAAGAAAAGGTATTGCGGGGCTTCGAAAGGGATATA
Source organism: Centruroides vittatus (assembly GCF_030686945.1). Taxonomy (NCBI): domain Eukaryota; kingdom Metazoa; phylum Arthropoda; class Arachnida; order Scorpiones; family Buthidae; genus Centruroides; species Centruroides vittatus. The sequence goes on from NW_027121064.1 coordinate 17,444, forward strand.
GTATTCTACAAGAGATATGTAGACGACGTTTTTATAATATGGAGGAACAATCGAGTAATTGCTAACTTTGTAGATAGAATTAACGAGAACGAAGAGGGCCTTAACCTGAAGCTAGAGCAGAAAAGCTCCAGGATAGTACATTTCTTAGACATTAATGTTATATTTAACAAAGGGCATATATCCACCGGCGTTTTCATTAAACCTACACATAGCCCACTATATATCCCTGCAAGCTCTAATGACCCTTATAAATATAAGTTAGCAGCATTTAGAGCATTGGTTAGAAGGGCCTTTATATACTGTGAAAATGTGATAGACCGGGATACAGAGATAGAAAGAATTATACAGATAGCAGGAACATTAGGTTATAGGAGGAAAGTCATTGAGGGAATTATTAGAAAATTTGAGGCCAGTAATGATAAGAACACCAGGCACGGGCCTTACAGATACACGAAATTTACATACAATAAGTATCTGGGAGGGATTATGAAAGAAATAGCAAGAACTAAGGATACAAGGGTGATCTTGAAAAGAGCTCCGAATTTGTATAAAATACTTAGAAACGATAAAGGGTTAGTTAAAAAAGAAGATAAGGCGGGTGTGTATAAGATTCCCTACGAGAACCAGCTATTAGGTATTAATAAAGATTATGTAGGGGTTACTACTAGAAACCTAGGAATAAGGATCAAGGAACATAAATATGATATTAGAAAAGGTTCCAACACAACGGTATTAGCCCAGATGGGGCAGGCGGAGGGATCCTTAGTACATTGGAATGAGGCGAAAATCATAAAGCAGGTACACTCCCCAACTTTGGCAAGAGCGGCTGAAAAGATAGAAATTTACAGAAGCAAACTAAGAGATAAATGTATTAACGCAAGGGACGCAGAAGGTCTTCCTTCAGCTTGGAAATATGCAGTTAAAAATTTATAAGAGACACGTGAGCTCTATGGGGAAGTATTTCTGGTTAGGATAGATAGTAGTATATATGGGCACGAGTAAAACGTTTTTACCTTACATTTGTTGTATCTTTTACGATTTTATTGTATATTTATTTATATTACCACGTTCTTTTCTTTTTTTTTTTTCTTTTTTTCTTTTTTTGTTTTTATATATTTTTGTATATTTATTTATTTATATTACCATTTTTATTTATTTATGTATATTTATTTATTTTTATTACCATGTTCATCCTCTTTGTTTTATTTTTTGTCCGTTACTAATGATTTGAATTTTTTCAAACTATTGTATTCTTTTAATAGAACGATATTGTTTTTTGTTCGAAAGTTAAAACCTGAAGATGGCTTATTGAATAAGCCGAAAACGTTAGTTAAATTAATAAATTTCTCAGCGAACATTAAGGTGTTTGTTTAAGTTTTTTGTATATCAAGTGCTTGTTTACAAATTTATTTCATTCCATTGGCTTTGATCTTTGGTAGACATATTAATTATTTTATTTTAATTAATTCATTCAAATAGTGAAGAACATTTTAGAGTTTTTTATGCAGTCGGTAAATATGGATACGTACTTGTAATTTGCCATTAACGAATTCCGTCAAATATATTTTGCGAAGAATTATCGTTTTTTCCGACTCGTATCGAAAGTTTCAATAATTCGTATGGAGCTAATTCCGATCTTTTCAGATTGTAATAAGTTTGTTGATTATCATAATACAAATACAAAATGTATCTTTATAATTTATCTTGACAAATGGTGCTTGTGTGGAAGTGTACTGATATGCTGACTAAAACTGTTTGCATTTGCTTAACTTTTGATGCAGGAACTGTAAGTTTCACACTATTTTAATAATAAATGTTTAAAACTCAGCATAGAATTTATGGATGCTGCTTATAATTTAACGGAATGAGGTCTGCGTTAGTATGAGTGGGGTACAGGTTACGTAATTTAACGGGACCTGAAGCTTGTCTCGGGTCATTGGTGTACTCTTTAATCATTCCAGAATCCCATTTAAATAACACGCTGCTCTCGGCCAAAATTTAACCTGTAAACTAGTTGACTTTATTAAATAGAATAATGGAATTGATGAAAGTTTATTTTATTCAAAATAAATACACTGAAACAACCTTCTCACTCAAAGTTATGTAGAAAAGAAGAAAGAAACTCAGTTTATCTATTTTTATAGCTTGATAAGGCAAATGATAGGATATATAGGAAGAAATTCATTAACATCTTAAGTAAATCTTTGTAATCTTTGTAATGAAATGGCTAATATATGGGAGAAGCCATATTGTCGCATTGATGGAAAACTGAATCTAAAATGGTGTGCTTAATGCTACTACTGGACACAATTAGTCTTTTATTCTGAGTGCTGCATACAGAAATCAGTTCTTTTATTGGAAAAATGATTAATGTAGATGACCTGATAAAGTAATATTTGTCTCTCGAATCATTTATAATGACTGAAACTTTAAACGGAATTTTTTTCTGTAAATAGAATTATATTAGACATTTAAGTTGAAATCGATATATCGAATAGTATAATGCTGAATATCGTTTAGCAAAAAAGACACATTCCATTGTTTTCTGTTATTATTAAGTGTTTTATGTCGTGGCTATAATTTGGCTATGGGAGGGCGGCGGGCATATTTACGCTGAAAGGGCGTCTTTGTAGCATTGAAGCACGAGTTGTGCTTATCTTAAATGTAAAGCTTGTGAAACAGTTAGTTAAGAATAAAGTTGTTATACCGTTCAAGGGCTGGATTAATTGTGAGTTCACATATCTTAGCGTGCGTCAATAACGTAACAAAGGGTTATGGGCCCAGGAAGAAAATTCCAGCGTTGATGCAACTGGATTGAACGACCAGCCACGGTAAGCCTAAATTTGCTATCTTAGAAACCGAACCTTTATAACGAATAGAATGGCCGAAATAGGACATGGTCAGTTACCGAAGTTTACGGGTAACAATTTTACAAGCTGGAAGAACGTATAATGGCCATCCTAGAAATTAGAGATCTGGAAAATCTGTTAACAGATGACCCACCTACGGATCCGCCGAAGAGGGGAAATGGAAAAAAACGGACTCCCAGGCCAGAGGCATTTGAACTTGCGCGACGGATGACACACAAGTGGCTCTTATCTTAACGTGTAGAACGGCAAAACAAATTTGGATTCACTTAAGAGAAAGATATGAAGAGGACCTAGGGAAACAAGCGATAGAGGCCTTAAACAATGTGGCGAGATTAGTAATGAATCGTGACGAAACATGGAGAGATTATCTATTAAGAGGAGAAAAACTTTTAGAGAGTGCTAGGATAATGGGGGCTCAACTAGAAAACGACGAATTCATCACCACACTATTGAAAGGTTTACCGCAAAAGTACAACCTAATACCATGCAATTCGACAACCTACAAGAACCAAAGATCCCTGACGTGAGAAAAACCTTTGAAAGGTATGAAGAAAGAAATGGGCCCGAACAGAGGAAAAACCTTGCAGCCTACAGAGCATATCACTCACAAAATTACAAAACTCCAAAAGACAATGCACAAAGAAAATCTCGAACAAGGAAAATGCTATGCTACATCTGCCGTAAACCAAATCACAAGGCAATTGAATGTTGGTTAAACCCGATTAACAAAGCAAGGAATAGAGACAAAAGAGATAACTACTTCGATCTCGATAACCGAAGATCAAATTTCAAAACTTCTAAAATAGCTTGGGAAAACTCAGCTAGAGAGGACGATAACCGACAGAGAAAGGAAAAATCAGCTAACGAGAATAACAATCGACAGAGATTAATGACTTTAAACACAAACGGTGAGCCAGATACATGCTGGATCATAGACAGTGGGGCTACCAGTCACATGACCTCAAATCGCCAATGGTTAGAGAACATGAGTGAAGACAGAAAAACAATCACCATGGCCGATAATAAAGTCATACACTCAGAAGGCATCGGAGTCGCAGAAATAAGAGACGAAAACTTTAATAGATTACTTCTTGAAGACGTACTATACACCCCAGATCTGAGCAACAATTTAATTTCTGTAACCAAACTGGCAAAGAAGGGAATCAAGATAATCTTCGACGCCGAGAATTGTAAAATACTTGACGAAAGAGGAAATGTCATCATGTTGGGCAAGAAGTGGAAAGACCTATACACTGTTAGACTCAGGACCCCCAGCCATGAATACAGTATGAAATCCCACCATAATGACTGGGAGACCTGGCATAAGCGACTCTACCATATCAATGGAAATTACATGAACATTTCAGCCAAGAACGAGATGGTACACAAATTCCCACTCGTACCACAATCCAACACACCTGTATGCGATACCTGCATTCGAGCGAAGTTCACCAGGAAGCCCTTTAAGCCAGTGATCACAAAATCAAAAAATCCTCTCGATCTCCTACATCTTGACTTAGTCGGACTCTTCAGAGATGAATCAATGGGAGGAGCAAAGTACGTACTCACCATTGTGGACGATTACTCAAGAAAACTTTTCACCAAATTCTTAAGAGCCAAATCCGAAACGCCGGAAGAAATCATAGACTTCATAAAAAACGTGGAAAACGCAACTTCGAGAAAGGTCAAACAAATCAGATCTGATAACGGGGGAGAATTCCTTAACGAAAACCTAAGGACGTTTTTAGAGGATAAAGAGTATTAACCATCAACTGACTAATTACTACTCCCCTGCTCAAAACGGCGTGGCAGAAAAGGCCAACAGAACTCTCATCGAGGGTACCACAGCGCTACTAATAGAAGCGGAACTGCCAAAAAACTTCTGGGCTGATGGCAATGAATTGCTTCACTTATGTACGCAATCGGACACCCATCCAGAACGACATGAAGAGAACCGCCGAGGAATTGTTCTCTGGAAGAAAACCCACTGTAGGACACTTGAAAGTATTCGTCTGTAAAGCATATTATTGGATTCTCAAAATGAAGAGAAGTAAACTTGACTCAAAGGCGGAACTAGGAATCTTTGTGGGATACTCATCCTGTAGGAAAGCGTACCGAATATTCGACCCTACCACTACGACCGTAATCGTGTCACGTGATGTAAAATTTTTAGAAAACCAAAGGGGCAAAGACCTCCAAAAACAAGCGAATCCAACGCAGGACTATACCCTAGTCGATATAAAGAGACAGTGCACTGATACAACTTCTACAGCTCATAACATAGAGGATACAGAAGTCGCAAATCCTGATAACGAAATCGAGACAGATTACGACCAAAATGAACCTATAGAGGAAACTCCACTCTCCAATTGAAGGGAAAAGACCTAGACCACCTCTAAATTTCTACTATGAACCACCTCTAACCCCCGTATTCACCAACACGAGTTAGAGTTAGAGTTAGGGTTAACTCTCGAGTTATTGGTAAATTGGTATTTACCAACTCCGAATTTCGAGTCAAACACAATAACCCTAACTCTAACTAACTCTAGAAAATCGGCGAGTAGACGATAACTCTAGGTTTGACGCCTGCGCAAAGCGATCTATTTCAGGGGAAAATGGCGACATTCGACGAGGACGAAGCCGAGATGCTAGAAAATCTGAAGTATCTAGATTATATAGACCGTATGGAACGAAGAAGTCGACGGATTATTTCTCCAAGAAGAAATGACTTCGAACAATTGGACGATTACGACTTTCTATGTCGATATCGTTTGCCAAAAGAGAGCGTAAGAAACATAGTAGAACGAATTGGTGACAATTTAGTTTCTACATCATCGAGAAATTATGCGATGTCGCCGATGGAACAACTGTTGTTGGCTCTACGTTTTTATGCCACGGGAACATTTCAGTTGGTCGTAGGCGATTTAAATGACTTAAGTCAATCATCTGCTTGCAGAGCGATTAATAGAGTGAGTTTTTTAATTGCACAAATGTCAGCAGATTATATTCAGTTGCCAAAAACAGAATCTGAAAGAACGCAAGTAAGTAGGCCTAATATCCCTTTATCTTTCGAAACTATAGTAATAAAATAATTTTATATTGTTTTTTTTTACAAGTTTCTATATTAGAATCATTAATTTAAATTATATATAGTCTTTATTCATTTAATTAATACATTACTTTTCAAAGTATGAACTGTAATAAAATATAAAAATAATAGATCAAGTATATATTTATATTTTCAGATAAGTCAAGACTTTTTTCATTTGAGTGGTTTTCCATGTGTGTACGGAGCCATTGACTGCACCCACATTCCAATTCAGTCACCGGGAGGAGAAACTGCCGAATTATTTCGAAATAGAAAAGGATATTTTTCTATTAATGTTCAGACAGTTTCAGATAGCCAACTGAAAATCAGGAATATAGTAGCCAGATGGCCAGGTAGTTCTCATGATAGCACTATATTTGCCAATAGTCATCTGTGTGCTATGTTTCAAGCAGGAGACATTCCGTCGAAATATCATCTTCTTGGTGACAGTGGATATGGATGCAAGGCCTATCTGTTAACACCAATATTAAATCCACAAAGTGATCAAGAAAAAAGGTAATTATTAAAGTTTATGATATATATTATTAAAATATATTTAATGCATAATATAGTTTTAAATGATCATATATATTTCAAAATTAATATCAATTATTTTTTCTTTGAAAGGTATAACAGATGCCACATAAAAGCACGAAACACGGTGGAACGGCAATATGGTTTGTGGAAACGACGTTTTCCCTGTTTATCAGTAGGTTTACGTTGCAACCTTCAAAATGCTATGGCTGTCATAGTTGCCACTGCAGTGCTTCATAACATTGCAATTTCACATGGAAATATGACAGTTCCAACAGAATCTGATGATATTTCCATGAATGAAGATGTTCCAGTGCCTGTTGTCAGAAGTCAGAATGCAGCTGGATTTGCAAAGAGAAATGCATTAATAGCAGATTTCTTTAGCATTTAACTTCTGAAATGTTTGCATAATCTTAAAAGATTATGCAAATATTTCAGACATTATTATTAAAAGGCCCTTTTCAGGGCCAAAAATTTTGCTTAAGAGTTAGCCAAATCAATATAAGTAAAAAATATCAAAACTTTCAATATTGTTATACATCAAATTTTGATTATCCAAATAAATTTCTTTTTTGAAATAAAAGATATTTTTGTTACTCAAGAAAATCTTTTATGCTGAAGAAGGATTAGTGATAATAAATATATTAAATATAAATATGCATAAAGATGCTGCAATTTGAAGAAAATTTTATTTTTTAAATTTTATAAACAATTTTATTTTATTTAAACAAATAATAATGAAAACAAGTTACTTTTTGAAACAAGTAATTCTCCATAAAAGTTAAGTAATAAAATATTCCTAAATAAGTTTTACTTGTTATTACTGTGTTATTATTTTAAAAAGAAACTATAGGTCACAAATACTTCATAGAAAATTTTATATTAAAGAATAAAAACAGTTTAACACTTTTCTGCACAATATATATATATATATATAGTGTAAAAAGTACATTATAAATTTGTTAATTGAAGACATAAACTAGGTGGTTTATTCTCTAAAATTTGTAATATTTTTTCTTGAACTTTCAGCTGAGCTTTCATCAATTGCATTTTCATGTTGTGTTCTTCTGTCAAAAATTTTATTTTTAAACTGTGCTCTTCTTCAAGAGTTTCTTTTTTTCTTTTTGCATGCTCGTAGATTGCTTCAGCTGCTTCAGGTTGTTTCCTTTTCTTTTTAGTGGAACTCTGATTGAAAGGTAATTATTTCATTATAAGCTAAAACAGTATTTTTATGGAATATAATTATTTTTAAGATTTACCTGCTGATTATCAATATTTTGAGTATAAAAATCTGCAGCAGGTTCAATAACTTCCATGGCCATTACATTTGTAATTTCTGTTAACTGTGGTGTAACTGAAACCTGCAAGATAAAAAATTATGTTATTTGATAATTAAATATGTGAACTTGGCATTAAAACTATATTACTAACTACTAATATTAATACTAGTTCTTTTAAAACTTGCAAGACATTTGTAACTGAAAATAATCTAGACTTTTTTGATTTATGAATGAAATGTTAAATGAAACAATGTGTAACTTATAACAATATTTCAAAGTATTAAGATGTACACAATTTGAATAGTACATACAGTATAAACTTTCATAAAACTGATATATTATTAAATATATGAATTGTATGAAAGTTTATATAATATATATGTGGTGTCTGTGGATGGCTGAGCTGAGCGTTAAGAGGCGCATGTAGAACTCAGTTTAAGAAAACACGAAGAACTTCTTATAACATATAAGGACGTACACTTTAATATAATACAGAAGACGTTACAAAACAAAGAACAGTAACAAATCGTCTTCAGGCGGACTCGTCGTAGCTTCTTCCTTTCCTACTCTTACCGTCGTCATCTTTTCTCCTCGGGGAGAAGAATGCGCTTAAGCTTCGTCTTCGTCTTTTTCCCGCGTGCGCCAGAATGGGTGCGCACGACATTCGGCTTGACCATGTCGCTAGCGCGGGGGACGGGCACCACATATATATATTATATATTATATAGGCCTATATATTATATATATATAATATATATATATTATTAAATATATATACTATAAATATTATAGTTTTACATTTAAATTACATGATATAGTTTAATTTATAGATGTAATTTATACATAAAATGTATGTATATTCTTATTATGTATTGTACAGTGAAGTAGACTTAATATAGGAAGTATTTTCATGTATACTATAAATATTTGCACAATTGTCATTTAAGTATTATAATTTATTGATAACTAAATAAACATTGACTTACTTCAGATGCAGATACATCAGATATATCGTGAAAATTTCCTACAGAAGTTGTAGCTATCTCTGCTATTAAAATATATTACTAATTAATTCAAATTTTAAAAAATTATAAATTATAATGCCTTAATACTTACTTGTATTAGGTTGGGCATCACTATCGAAGTCATTATGTAAAGGCTGAGTTAAAACGCCCATCGACAGGAGTTTTTCAGCCATAACGTCCGAATTATTTAAGACAGGAGCAGGATTTCTGCCTCCTGTCTTAAATAATTCGGCTTTTTTCTGGGACTGTTCTTTTACAGCTTATTTTTAAAGTTTTTTTAACAGTCCCATAGCTGCTTACTTTTTCTTCGCGTGACGCCCGGGATTCCATTAAATTCATCGGTTAATACCTCCCAGGTACCCCTCTTCTGTTTTGAAGAAACCGCGTTTGTTTTTTTGTTTTCTATTATATTTTTATGCTTTTCGACTAATTCCAGTAGTATTTCTTTTTCAAAACTAGTGAAATTACGGCGAATACTACTTTCCTCTTCATTTTCCGCCATTTTCTACACGATTTTGCTTTCAACCAATCAGCACGCTGCTTACGAAAGAAAACTTGTTTAATCTCGAACGCAGGATTGTTTTTAAATATTAACTCTAGAGTAGCGAAACTCTAGAGTTAAATTTTTATCTGAATACGAAAGAAGAGTAACTCGTAATCTGACTTCGAGTTACATCTAAACTCGAGTTCGTCAACTCTCTGTTTAACTCGCGTTGGTGAATACGGGGCTAGAGACTCCGATGTCGAAGAAGACATACCAGAGGACACAAACGATCCAACATATCGACCCAACAACAGAGTCCTGTTATCAGATAGAAAACTCATAATCCCGAACAGTTACGAGGAAGCAATGAACCTACTGAGCAAGGACAAATGGATAGAATTGATGCAAAAGGGAACGAAATCGACAGGACTGCGCTACACACTAGACAGACTAGATGTAGAAGTTAATGAACATTTTGAAAAATCTTACAATGAAAATGTAGCTGATGAAAAGCAGAATATTAAAATTGAACAAAAGAAAGATGAAGAAGTTGTTTATCCTGTAATGCATTGTGCTGTAATATAGTAGATAATATGACGAATTTAGCCTCTGTAATCCAAATTATTATTGGTAGACTAATCTCACAGCAATATCATTGGCAAATTGGTTTTATTTTTTAAAAATTACATCTAATTTGCCAATGATATTGCTGTGAGATTAGTCTACAATACTAATCTGGATTACAGAGGCTAAATCCGTCATATTATCTAAAGATGAAGAAGTTGTTGTCGAGGGATGGAGGCGTGCTTCCACATAAAAAGCACAAGAAACATAAGCATAAAAAGCACAAAGGAAAAAAGGTTCAGAACAAGATGCTGAATATGGATGGATCTGGAAGTCCAACAGCAAGAGGAGGAGGAAAACCTCTATTAACACCTAAAGTTTCCAAACTGCCACCTTCCAGAATACTTTGGAATGTTATAAGAAAAATTTGAAATTAGTTTAAATTCTATTTTTTGTATATGTGAACGCCGCACCCAATCCATGGCCAAATTAGGCAGGGAATTTGTCGTGGCTATAATTTGGCTGTGGTGGGCGGCGGGTACATCTCTGCTGAGAGGGCGTCTTTGTAGCATTGAAGCACGAGGTGTGCTTACCTTAAATGTAAGGCTTGTGAAACAGTTAGTTAAGAATAAAGTTGTTATATCGTTCAAGGGCTGGATTAATTGTGAGTTCACATATCTTAGCGTCAATAACGTAACATTTTATATTTAAAATAATTGTTAGTAAATCTGTAATGGTTGATTGAATTATAATTACAAAAGACATAATTACACATCACTCAACATTTATAAGCAACTAGCAAAAAATCCCGACCTGGCTCGAGCAAAAAAAAAAAAAAAAACAAACAACAGCAAATATTAATTTTATTAGATTATTATCTATTTCCAACCCTTATATTATATTATAGTATTTGATTTATATTTACAAAGGTCATTTTACGTTACGTAAAATCTTATCACACCGAATGACTAAACTCACACATTTTAAAAATTTTTTTATCATTGTGTACTGTATTGAAGTATTGTATTATTTTACACGAATTCATATTTAAACGTTGTTTCTGTTCTTGCTGATTGCCTAATTGCGATAACTAATTGTGGCCGGAAATCTCTGCTATCGACTCCGTGAATATCACTGCCGTAATAGCATTTCTAATATCGTGAGTAGCTTTCTTGAATATAGGCACATTGGCTTTTATACAATCTCTCCTACATTCATCAAACAGCCAAGGGTTGCCAAGGGTCTATAGCTGGCCCGACCCTCTGGAACTTTAGTTCACAATGACCTTCTAAGCATCTGCAACAGGACACCTGGCTTCTTGGTACAAGAGTACGCCGACGACACGGTGACCCTTGTTTCTGACAAAAACTCCGACAATCTGGCCCCCCTATGCAATATCATAATGGACACCATCTACAAATGGAGCACTGATAGTAAACTGCCTATAAATTACAATAAGTGTAAGTATATCACATTTCCAAAAAACACTAGCCTTCAAAAAAGCCCAACCATTAAAATCAACAATACAAGAATCTCTAGGGTGAAGGACTTAATGTATCTTGGGGTAACCCTGGACGAAAAATTGCACTGGACATGCGCATCGACAACATTTGCAAAAAGGCAACACTTGTCTCCAACAAACTGATCGGTATAGCAGCCAATAACTAGGGATCAGATACCAGAGAAGTCCAGAGAAATGCAGCATTGAGAATTGGCAGTGCCTACCGTATGCACCCACCTTGGCCCTTCTGTTCATAAGCGGACTTTGCCCTCTATACCTTAAAATTAGAGCAGCTATGTGGTCTTGGAATTTCAAAAACATGATTGACCTCTCTAACTAGAAAGATAATATTCAGCATATAACCCTTCCAAACCTTCCTGACAAAATCTACCAAGACCTCATTTCCAACGGTATCGAGAAGAAAATTCCAAACTCTTATATAGATATGATTCTTTCCATGAACATGTAGGAACTCACTTACCATGATGAGAATGACCATGATTATAAAATCTACACGGACAGTTTCAAGCAAGAGAATCGAGTGGGCGCAGCGTTTATTGCGTACAACAAGGCAGGCAATATTACTCACCGGTCTGCTTTCAAGCTCGGTAAATACTGTTCTGTCCCGCAGGCAGAGATCTTTGCCATCACCAAGGCATTCCACCACATCAGTGAAGACTGGTTCCTCTGAAAAAAGAAAATAGCCATCTACACAGAAAGCATTACAGCTCTTCGCTCAATTTTCGACAAATATAATGCTTACAGTTTCGGACGAATAATAATATGTTATATTGTTCTGTTTAAATTTTAAAAGTAATGAAAATGTTCAAAAACATATCGATAATTGCTTAATTATAAACTATTCGTACACAAAGATATTATGGTTAAAACCCGTAGTTAATTGTAATTATTAAAATATATTTATTAGGAAATTACAAAAACATTGTTGATATTGCTTGCTTGATTACTGTAAAATTGCAAAAAAGCAAGCTTTTTGCTAATTTATAGTGATTAAAAATATAAACATTTTTAAACAAAATCTGATAACAGATGGTGCCACACACAATTTCATTCTTATATAGATGTGAGCATTATGTTGGCCTTTATTGCTAGACTTATTAATTACACCGTCACTGGACACAAGACCAGCTTTAGAAAATCACTTTATTAAATAAAGTGATTTTCTAAAGCAATGAGAAAAATAACAGTTTCACGGCTGAATCGACCTTTCATTTGAGTCTACTCAGCTTCAATATGTAAAAACGTTATAAGATTTATCTGGAGATGGCACATTATTAAAAAATAAATACATTTGTTCAAAAAAAGTAAGGACACACATTGTTTGTATTGTCTTTTTTATGAATTTTCGTGAATTGTGTAAATTTAAACACTTTGTATTGGCAATTTTTTATCAAATAATTTGATTGTTTACATACTATATTTCATCATTATGTGTACACTTAACTAAATCATTTCTTAGATATTTCGATAAACTCGACTCTCGTGTGCATTATTGTTGACTAAACGTTTAGATATGGTCTCGATGTAGATGGCAGTATAAGCAATGTCGCGTGGCAAATGTCCGCATGCTATTGTAGGGAAAAAACGGTATTGTCCTACATTGGTGGGGCAAAAGGCACTTTTATTTTACACGAATTCATATTTAAAAGTTGTTTCTGTTCTTGCTGATATCCTAACGAAATAACGCGCAAAGTTTGTCGCGCGGTGTACTGCTACTTTACTCTCAATTCTTTCATTTATATATGTGAAAATATATATATCTGTATATCTGTAAATTGATCTGTCTTTATTACCGGTAGTGCCCAAAGCGGAACCGGGCTATGTACTAAAATTGGTATCTAATAAACTTAAAATAAATGAATGATTGAATGCCTAACGAAATAACAATTGATATATATAATCGAGACGAGTTGATGATAATAATAATAATAATAATGATAATCAGCGCAGAGCCCAAACTGTCAGGGGTTGAAAGTTGAAATTTGGTGCACAGTTAGGGTACGTCACGAGAACGCACACTAAGAAGAAGATTTTTCGAAATCCCTTCCCACGGGGGAGAGGGACAGGATTAACTCTTAACACTTTCATCATTGATGAAAGTGTTACGTAACAATGGAAGTGTTAAGAGAAAGAAACGTGCAAGACGCAAATGCAGTTTTTTTTTCGTTTTTGCGGGAAATCGAACATATTTTTAGACCTATCTAAAAATTCTGTAATTAGTCTGGAAACAAGGAGGCCCCAATTCTTGCATTCTGCGAAAACGGGTAAGGTTGACTGTAACGTAATAATCTACATTTTCGCTAAAACGGTTAGGAGTTGAAAGTTGAAATTTGGTACACAGTTTGGAAACTAAATTTACCTAAAGTGTTAAGTACTAAAGTGTTAAGTAACAATGATAGTGTTAAGTAACAATGGAAGTGTTCAAGTAACAATTGACAACAAGAGAAAGCGACGTGCAAGATTTACGGGCTCTGGAAAAAGAAAAACAAAAAGAGTAATATGTTAGAACATTATCGATTAAGTTCGGTTTTTCTCGACCTTTCTTCTTTAGAACATTCGATGAAAATCGAACGATATAATCAGAACACGTCGTGAAAATCGAACAATATTAGAACATTCGATTTTCAAATTCGACCTTTCTTTAGAAAAACTTAGTTCTGTTGATGAAATTACTTTTTCTTTTGTGACTATAACTTAATAATCTTAATTATCTCTGTGGTTACTTTTGCCCGAGCAACGCCGGGCCTACCTGCTAGTAATTTATAAACATTATAACTAAATGCTACAACTTAGGTAGATTTATTATGTACAGTACATATGTAAATATGTACTGTACATACTGTGCTCACACTTTAAAGTCGGGGACTACGGTGACCTTGACGGGAGGTGCGTCGGACTACTGAGCATGTCGGATTACAAACCGTCGGACTATCAAGAAACAACTGTATACTAAAATCGATTTTTGTAAAATTAAATCGTGTAAGGTAGTAATCTGTAAATTTTAACGGTATTAATTGCACACGAAATCATTTTTCACTACACCTTTGTAATGCATATTACGAATTTTTATAGTATTACTATTAAAATAATTTGTAGCAATGCATGATAAAATTAAATTTAAAATAGTGCTTAATCTACAAATAGAGCGTATTCAGGTAAAGTACAACAATTAATCTTACTTGTATTAGACATTAAGCAACAAACTTGTAGCTGCAAAGATGGCACTCACTTTGCTGTACTCTATTACATATATTGCACTCTATAATACATTTCCTGTATAGCACACGTAACCACGACTAATAACTTTTGATATAATTATTATTATTTGTATGCAAATTAATAGTTGTAATTCATAAATATGTTAAGGATTTTTACACCCGTAAGACCGACAGAGAAAGAGATGTGTTTGCGCTGTTTACTGTGTTCATTCACATCAATGACGATGGTATACAGATGGGACTTTTTTATTCCTCGCTGCTGCGTCGTAAAACGCAATACTTATTTGCTCAAACTTTTAAACTTTTACATTTCCTTAATTAAAGTTAAATGCATTCGTTTTTCGTCCTTTGTATGGCAATTCTTTGCGTATCGGACGTAACGCCTCGCTTCGCCTGGTATTCGCTTGTCAAAAATGACATATATCTCAGAGTAGTCATTGTCACAGGCATCGTAGTTATAACTCTAATATTCAGTATTGTGAAAAGAGTCAAATTAAGTAAGTCACATGGTTTCCTTACCGATCAACTATATGCTACTATAAACAATGTAGATTTCTTACAGCGATATCTTCTGTGGTCATTACAGAATGATGGAATCGGAAATCGTCATAATATTTTATCCAGTTTTGAAAAAAGGGAAGACCTATAAATATGAGCCACTTTTCTGCTGTGCCGGTTAACGGGTTCTGTGGCTAACAAAAGACGCGACCCTGGACGTGAACGTGCAGTAAGAAATGAGGCGACAGAGATTGGGATTTTTGGGCAAGTTGCTGCGGACCCAACTTTAAGTATAAGAAAGATGGAGGCTGTGACTAGCATTAGCAGAACATCTATTCGCCGGATCCTCAAAGTTCGCTACGGATGAGGATCGCTCAAAACCGGATCTTCATCCGTACAAAATTAATTTAGTTCGCCAATTAAATGAAGATGATTTTGTTCGGCGACAGCAATTTTGTGAAAGTATGACAGAAAAGTTAAGAATTGACGTGGATTATCTTTTTAACATTTGTTTTTCCGACGAGTGCACGTTTTTTTTTAAACTCAACGGTTAATCGTAACAATTGTCGATATTGGTCAGATATACCAAAGCATATTTCATGAAGTTCATAGCCAAACTTCACGAGAGCTAAATGTGTGGGCCGCAATCTTTGGAGATCGACTACTTGGCCCCATTTTCCTAGATAGTAATCAACCGGAAGAGTTATTTAGATTCGCTTGAAAATTACCTGTTGATATCGACTTTGAGAATAAAATCGACCTGTCCGAGCGATTTGCTTGGACGAACACGACAACTCTGCAGTTTCGTTTTCGTCAAAAGGAAACTAAACATTTTTGTTTACGGTCAATGTAAACTGTAGTAAAAACTATTCGGTCAAAATATTGTATTAAATTAAATTTTAAAATGGATATAATATTTCATATAATAATTTAATATAATAAATTTATGTTAAAACTATTTGATTCGCTTTTGTGAAGCGTGCTATCAGATAGGCTTGACCAGTGTTGT
Source organism: Centruroides vittatus (assembly GCF_030686945.1). Classification (NCBI taxonomy): domain Eukaryota; kingdom Metazoa; phylum Arthropoda; class Arachnida; order Scorpiones; family Buthidae; genus Centruroides; species Centruroides vittatus. Next base: position 33,536 of record NW_027121064.1, read on the forward strand.
TAACTATACTTTAAGTGCTGAATGTTAATGAAAAAGTATTAAAAAATTTATGATAATACTTTTACTTCTAGTCAGCCCGGTTATAGGCTCGGGAGGGTCGGACCGGTCGGACCAGTCGGTGACAGTGTGAAACAGCCCTTAGTCCCTATGTAGATCTGCCCCTGAGTATACAGCTGTTTCCTTATTGGTTAAAATCGATACAGTGATTAATCTCAACAATGTTAACAAAGATCGTTGGTAAATATGTCATTGTTAATTTTTAACTTATATTTATTCCTCCGTATTTATCAATTTATAAATATAAATATGACGATTTTCACATAAAATACATAATTATATTTTGAGATATTCCATAAATTATTTATTGAAATTGCTACTTAAAACTACATAGTTTTTCAGTTAATTTATTTTATGTTCGGCACATAATAATTATAAAAGTGATTTCAAACTTAACAATACTTCTTTTCTTCTTTAATAAATGATATTTTTATCCGTATTTTCTTTTATAATTCTTAATCAAATTCGTAAACTAAGCTTTTTTCTAACTGATATTATCATTTTTTATAAATAAATTAACATTTAAAACTTTATGCGTGTAAAGAAGCTCGATCAGATTAAACAGAGATGATTAGGATTAGATTAGAAAAGTATGGAAACAGTTGAGGAAAGTTTTCAGATTAGAAACAAATATAGAAGCTCGATAACACTAAACCCACATTCATCTTTATCATGGAACAATATCCTGCATTACCGCATTTTACTCGCTTTTCATTAAAAATATATAAATTTTGACACAAAATTCTTAGTTATCCTTTTCACTTTCCCGGCTTTTATCCGAAGTGAATGTTAATATACGGAATCACAAGTATTTGTACCTTATACTTATTTTATTTTCTGTATAATAAATAAATCGAGTAAATACACGTTATTAGACAATACGTAAAAAAATTATCTGATTATAAGTAACAATATAATAATGCGTGGTACGGATAAACAGTTTAGCAGCTCAAGAATGAGATTATAAATAAGTAAAAGAGAAATGTGTTCGAGTACGATCAAAATTATAAGCATTAGTCGATGAAAAGGCACCAATAACACAGATATCAACACGAGCATCGCCAGGATAGTCGAGTACATCATTTGAAGGGCAGGTAAGCTCCGCTTCGATAAAATTGTTAAAATTTTAATTATCAACCATTGATGTAGATTATTTAGAATGGATCACGTTCAAAGACATTTTCAGCAATAAGGCATAACAATGTAACTAGGACATGCGCACCAAAACCACATTTTCTTAAATCAGTTCTAAAGGGTTAAAAGCTGAACATCGCCCACAGTCCATTGAAGTCAGTGATGGTAATTATACAGAATCATGGAAGGAAGATACCGCAAGATAGATATGAAAATAAACGACAGATTATTAACAGTCATATTAAGGCTTTTTTCAGCAACCACGTGCAAGGAGCAATTCGGTGAGTGAAATCAAGCCGACTATTAGACACTACTGTAAAACATATGAGAGCATTAGCATTGTTAAAATTGCCGAGAAATCATCGGGATTACATTTTAGTTTATATGTTACGCAACAAAGTCGATGAAGAATTAAAAGTTAGATAGACTTCATTGCTTACATTCAATGAGTTGAAGCCATTTCTGGAGCAGAGATATCGTGCTTTAGATATTTCTGCGAGCAATATATCGAAACGAAGAACACAACAACATATAGGAAAACTACCACGTACAGTACATTCAGTACTCATAGTGTGACCATTTTAATTTGTCTAGTTTGCAAGAAACACATCATATTGGTTGTAATTTCCTTACAGAACTTCTAATTTATTTTTAATTGTCTACTTGGACATTGCTCATTACTAGGACTTTTACTGGTGTTTAAATATTGACACAAGGATTAGAATTAGTTCAGAAAAAACAAAATTTCTTTATTATATCGCCTGTAGTAATTTTTCCTGCAGGAAAAATAACTACACGATGAATTACTACGGACGAAAGCAGTGAAATCACGAAGCATGGTGTGGTTTTTGATGCCTCAGCCAATTCATCGAACAATAAATCACTAAATAAACAGATCTGTGTGAAACATAAAATCCAAGATGACATATTTGAAATCTCTCTTCGTTTTTCGTACGTGGAAGATTGCTATATCGGCAGACGTAGAAAAGATGTTCAGACAGATATTGATGAACAATTAAGATAGAAGATAGGAAAGCATTTTGTGGAGATCATCACCAGAATTGCCAGTGAAAGAATATCAACTGAACACAGTAACATATGAAATCACATCTGGTTCATATTTCGCTACAAGGGCTTTGAAACAACTGTCGAATGATAAAAGAAAAATTTTCACGAGGCTTTTTAATGGTTGAACGCGACTTCTACTTTAACGATTAAATGACAGGTAGAGACAAAGACGACGAAGCAGTTTATTTGTGTCAACAGCTTACAAAGATGCTGAATAAAGGACAATTTTGTCTTCGCTAGTAGATCTCAAATATCGGGGAAGTGATATTAGCCTTACATTAGACCCGGCCTGGCCAACCCAAATTGTTTCGCGGGCCACTTTGACCACGCGTAACATTACGGTGGGCCACAATTTAGGCAAACATGCTTTTAAAAAAGTAAAACAAATACAAAATGAATAAGATTTTATTGTTATACCAAGAGTTCGTACTCGCACTTGCACATTATAACAATGGCACATGCAAATTTTCAATTATTTAATTGTTTCGGTATACACATAACGGGAAACAAAAGGTTTAATAGATATATAATATTGCTTAGCGGGCCACACAATTGAACGTGACGGGCCGGGGGTTGGCCAGGCTTGCATTAGACCTAAAGTACTAATAATCCTCAGATTAGGGTATCAGACTTGACTAAACCTTAGCTTAGATCTTAATTGAAACACTATGAAAGATATATCTTACTTCGTGTTGTGCGAATTCTATAGTCAACAACCTACAAAACGTACAGTGATTTCAGACATCGTACGCATATTTGCTCCATTGGCGTGGTTAGCACCAGTCACAACCAGGGTCAAAATGACGATCCAAGGCGTTTGGACAATTCGAATACAGTGAGATGAACACTTACCGACAGTCTTTGCAGAACTATGGACGAGCTTTAGGGAGAAACTTCAAACCTTAATGAACAAAAATAAAAATACAACGTCATGCGATTGACAGAAAATTTCCACTTCAACTGCATGAGTTTGCTGACGCATTTGAACGAGCTTATTCTGCGGTCGCGTACAGCAGGCGACAAATTCAAGGAGAAGTTGTAATCAAGATATTCTGTGTAAAAATTCAGAAATGTTTTTCAGATGATCGTAGTCTTTTCCTTTTTTCTTTTTTCCTTTTGGTGTTGCAGGCATTTTTCTGGCTCTTTTCAAAGTGGTTGCCTTCCATAATCAGAATACACATTGAATATGTGCTTTAATAAATTGTCAAACTTATTCGGCTGAACTAATTGCCGAGTATTTCATCAACTTGTTGTACAGTACATAAGAGAACAAAAATATGAATCTGACTGTGTACTGTCCAATAATCCCCATAGGATTAAGTCTTTTTCAAAATATTAGTGACGTTGAGTAAATAATTTAGTTAATTTTAAATGTAATTAGCATGAATACATAATACTTGTTAAATAGTATAAACAATGGAAATGCACTTGTACTCGGAACTCAATTTTTACGTATGGTTGTTCTTTTATGAAAGCCCGTACAGATTGTAAGTAGTAATTATTAAATGGTTTTTATATATAATTATAACGAGAGAAAATGTTTTAGATATGTCAATAAAAAACGGGTTGAAAATTTACGTCAACCCGAAGTGCATATGTAAAAGAGGAATTGATGAATATATTGTGCCGCTTAGAGGGTGCCGCTTAGGTTGAAAGGGAAAGTTTATCGGGTGGTGGTGAGACCAGCTATGCTGTATGCTATTGAGACTGTGAGCTTGAGGAAAACCCATGTCAAAAGGATGGAGGTGGCGGAGATGAGGATGCTCCGCTGGATGTGTGGGGTTACGAGAAGGGATCACATTCGAAATGAATGTGTGAGGGGGACTGTGAAAGTTACGAACATAGAAGCAAAGATACAGGAGGCAAGGTTGAAGTGGTTTGGTCATGTGGTACGAAGAGAAGAAGAGTATGTGGGAAGAAGGGTTATGCAGATGTCAGTGAGGGGGAGGAGGAGGCGGGGACGACCGCGGAGACGGTGGATGGATCTTGTGGCGGAGGACTTGAGAGGGAAGCATCTGAATGTGGAGGCAGCCCAAGACAGGGAGCAGTGGAGGCGACTCATCAGAAACAGCGACCCTACATAGAGTGGGAAAAGCTGAGGAAGAAGAAGAAGAAGATTGTGCATGGCTAAACCATTGGATAACTGTTGGCTGTAGGAAATACTATACCTGACATTAAAAATTATAGAGTTAAAATAATAACAATATAGCTACTCTATTCAAGAAATGCTTTTTTACATTAATATTAAACAGGAAATTGTTTAACTATATTATCCTTTAAAAAATAGTAACATATTATTTGTAAAATACCTCGTATCTTTCCTAAATGTGCCTAAACATAATCATGTCAGTTAATTTTATTACATTCGTCAGTACTAAAAAGAAATGGTTTTCTGAAACATATCCGATACAAAATGAAACATAAAAGTAATATAATTAATTATGTTATAATAATTATAACATAATAAATTGCAAGTTAGATCATGCTTAATATGAAGGCAAATATTATTATTGAAATGGCTTACATGTCCTGAAGCGATAAAAAGTAAATTTTTCGTCGTGACTTTACACTTCATACCAATACACTTCCATTTGCAGAAGACAATTTCCGTTCTGTTCAAATTCACCATCATTATAAATCCGGTATCGTAAGATCTTAATAATAACATTTTATCTAATAAAATGTCTCTTGGTGAATTATATTTAAAAGCAATGTATTTTAAAATTAAGTTATTTCACAGTGTATTTTGGATAGTTTATCATAAATCATTAAATTATTAAATTGTACTATCATTAAAATGTCTTTATCCTCGAAAATTATACAGCAATAAATCTACACGCACGTATTTTTTGATTTTTTTTGCTCAATTTTAAGGAGCTAATCTTAAAATTAAATTTGTTACATAACACGATGCGAAATTAATTTCCTACTTTTATACATCGCGTGAATCTTCATTAAATGAGTAGTTTGCACAAAAATAAGACACAATATCAAACGTTTGAAGCAAAGTACTGGTGAATTATAATAACTTTTTAATGATTGCGACGTGGCAGTTTAACAAGTAATTCTTATTAAGAGTCGTTTTTCTGTGAAATTATTAAGTTTTATGTTTCGAAGCATTCTTGACATTTGAAAGACCAGAAAATATGGAATCTAGAGAACTTCCCATCTGCAATATTTAAATGCGAAATTCAATTTAACTTATAAAAAACATTACTCAATATTCTTGCAACGATTACCTTTATTGGAAACTTTTTTGTAATCTTAAAGTAATCTCTGCACGACAGACACAGAGATTCTTTACCGAACCTTTTCATGAAATTCAAAATCTAAAAAGTCATTAATTTTTATTATTACACAATAACATAACAAACGTTTTACTACATAAAGATATATTTTAAATATATCAAACCTTTAACTTCTGTTCCAATTCGAGATCGCACTCAGCAAATCTTCTGATGTCTTGAAATGACGTTTGCATCTGAAAAAATATATAACACATTTTTAAAATTTTCAAATGTAGAAAATCTTGGATTTTTCCATAAAAATACATTACAGCAGATGTGAAGGCGGATAACAGGAATCCGATTAAAATACAGACAAGAGTAAGAGTAGCACAGACCAAAGAAAAGAAAACTTTCAACTCGAACTTTAGTTCAGAAAAGATGAAAATAAAGTACATTAGATTCGTTTCCAATAATAAAGTACCGTAAATTATTGTGAATACGTAATTGAACGGTCCGTTGAGTTGATTGGTAAAATTCCAAAGTTCGTCGTGTTGCGCTATGATTTCATTCAGTTCAGATTTCAAATTTGAAATGTTTTTTCTCAGAAGATACAAATTTTCTGATACTTTTTCGAATGCCTTCATTAAAGTAACATAAAGCAAAACGAGGAACGAAACGAAGTACACTACAGCACCAACGGTTAAAGTGGAGCACAGACCAACTTCTATTATGCAGATAAATGGTTCATATTTAAAAGTCTTTCCTTTTTCTAAATGTGGATAAAATAAAATAGCGATTATGCATCCAATAAATATCGTAAAGGTAACAGTTACAATTACTGCGAGAAGTCGTACAGTATTAATAGTAGCATATAACTCATGTTTAGGGAAACAATATGACGTTTCTAATTGTATTTTTGGATTCAGTTTTACTCTTTTGACAATACTGAATATTACAGCTATAGCTAAAGTACTACTCGCGACAGATACTCTGTCATATATGTCATAATTAAATGCCGCGAACCAGGAATAGCAAGGAGTTACATCCGATACGTAAGGAATTGTCATACATAAAAATAGAAAGGAGTGTATCCAATAACAGAATTCAATAAATGAGATGTAAATGTTGTAAGTTATGCGGAAACAATAATCAATGTTTAAGTTACAGAAACAAGGAGTAAAAAATTCCCAGCCGTAGATCATTGAAATTGAAGTAAACGAAGAGAGAAAACACTTTAGACATATTTCGTCTTTCTGATTTTCAACTGCAGGACTTACACTTGAAATGATTCTTATCATATTTTTAAGTAGATGTAAATCGTATGGAAAATACAGTTTATCACTAAATTAACGATAGTTTGTAATTAGTAGCTTTGTCTTACATGAAAATAACTTAAATGCTTTTGTGTCAATTCTTCACAATTAATCGCAACTTATTACCTTTTAAAAGTCTAACTCCAATAATGTGGTTTATCACATGACAAATGTCGAAATGTCGTTTTTGATTGCAAACTGTTTCAAAATTAAAAACGACACATTTTAGAAGCTATAATTGTCATAAAAACACAAAACACTAGTTATATTCTGCAAAGAAAAAAACACTGTCCGAAGAAAATCATCAACGAGGTGAGTATGGTACAGATCAAAGTGACTTTACAGTATAAATACACAATTACATTGTTGTGAATTGATATAACAACTGACTGTTTAGTTCTGGCTCGCGCTTAGATTATACAAATAATAGTATATTAAGGGTTAAATACTACACATAACGGTTAAAGTTTGATTTTTCATGTTATATAATACTTAAACAAAATCTGGTAAAAAGTTAAATTTCAGAAATACGATCGAGATTTATATGGTAAAAAAAAAATTCTAAGTGACAACCCTGCCCAAAACGTAGTACAAATTTCAGTGTTTTAAATTAACATGGCGGTCGATAGTAGCTGTCGTAGACGCAAATACACTGTATTACGATGACAGCCACCATGTGTACAATAATATAAAACTTCGTATGGATAGTTTGCTATGGGTCATCTATAATCCAATGCACATAACCTTGATTTTTAGCCAAACTTCTATGACACGAAACCTTATAACTCGAATTTGAAACTTTTTTCTTTTTCGACCAATTTGAATTAACCGAGTTAACGGCTAATTTGAAAATACGTCACACTTCACAACGAGATTACCGGAAAACAAGGAATTACATGCGACGTGAAATCATCTTTATACAAATAACCAGAATTTGTGCATCTCATAAATATAATTATAAATAAAACGAAATGTTTGAGAAGTTTCAGCGAGTATCATTGAAGTTCCCAACGTAGATGCAAAGTCTAAAACCTTTAAATATATCTCCTGTAATATATTTATAATAGAATTTACAAATTTCTTATCAGTCTTGATATGTAAGAGTATTAAGTGCAAGAAAACCTGTCAATCGGATCAATTAATAGTCATTAGTAATTAGATTTCTGTGCCATCAGCCATTTTAATTGCAATACTTTGTACGCAGACTAAATGCAAGCTCTAAAGCACAACTTCTATATATAATATAAGTATTATCTATGTAAGATCGCTACTTTGTTGCGTGTATTCTAAAAATAAATCTCTTAATACTTATGCAAGTAAATACCCAGAAATTTTCGACATTGAAACTCACTATAAAATTGATTTATATATACAACTATAATTCTAAATATTTTTCTTAAGAGTTTTATTCATTAGTGAAATAACCAAAATGGGTATTAATAGAATACATTTTACAGCATTTGTTATTAGAAAACTCAATTTGAATGTATGTAGAAACATGTACGTCAAACTATATTATTTACAATCAATGTTTACATAAGAAAATGGATTCATCCTTTATATTTTATACAATATAATACATGCATATATCAATCTTCTACAATTTCTATATAGATGCTATGTAATAGGTAAGTTTGTATTGGTAAATTTTCCATAAGATACGTATTGTCGTAAAGAATTTCTACAAAACAACGTAAGCAATATTCGATTTAGAAAATTAATTCATTATATAAGAAATGAAAGTTAAAATGGCGCTCATTTTATCTTTTTATATAAGAAATCAAGACTTGAATTTCTAGACGTTTGTGTTCTAATTAGCAAAATACTTAATAAACTTAAACGCTAATATAAATTATCACATTTTACAGAGTATAGGTATGTATCAAATATACATATTCATCCACTTGTACATTTTATTCTTCAAAATTTGTAAATTATTCTCCCACTACGCAATTTGTAACTAGACAAATAATCTGTTAATGAGAAGTTGGGTAAAATTTTACACCGCATAAGCTTACTTTACTGAGAGTAACAATGCATATTCAACACAAACGAAATTACACTAAACCGCCCACCAGTGGCAAAGCGGTATTTTTACCCTGAACACTAGGAGTTCGGCCGTTTGTTCGTGCCTCGCTCGGACGAACTAGCCACGTGGAGTTTTCCGTGTTTTTCCACTCTGTAACGCCTAAATAGGGGCAAGTTCCCTTAAAAAGACCGCTCGGAAAGCATTGCCGTTGCCACAAACAAACACGCAGAACCTTTTTTTTATTTTTACAATTTTGTTTGAATTATGGTATAATAGAATTGAATTGTTTCTAAATTTTATGAAGAGTTTTGGTAAAGAAACTGTGTTTGTCGTGTGGAAATTTCTTGATAATTACTAAAAAGTTTCCTATTAAAGTAAGTTATGCGTATGTATAATTATTTACGTAATTACAATGCTGGTTCTTAGATTTAAGTAATCTTTTATACGTTTCAGATAAAATGTTCTCTGAATTTCATATTTTCTGGCCTAGAAAATATAAAGGAAGCTACTAGACGTAAAGATTAACAGTAGAATAGTTAATGAAACGAAATACTCTGTAATTAGCATACAATATTTTTTAATCATAACACTAGTCGATAAATAAATTTTTTGACTGCGGTAAATTCAATGATAAAATGTCTGAAATAAATGATCATGTAATTAAATTGGTTGGTTGTAAGTAAAGCAATTCTACTGTGAACTCGCTGGCTCAGCTTCTGAATGTATGTGCCAAATCGGTATACAAGTTGAATCTAGGGTTTCTGAAACGGAATCCCGGGATCCAATTTGTTGTTTTCTATCACGGGAAATATCTCGAGAAATTTTTTTCTCATCCCGGGAAATCTCTTAATTTTTTTAAAAATTCACTTTTTTTCTTATTTTCTGTTAAGGGTGAAGATATTTTTCGAATAGAGAGTATAATTAACTCATAAACAGCCAGAATACATTTGTGTTCATTAATATTAAGCCTGTTTATTAGTTTTTTAAAGTTTTGCTCTTTATGGCATGTCATAAATGGTCAATAATCAATACGTAGCTTACTTGTGACAGGACTGAAAATTCTTAACTTGTCAGTACCTGTAATATCTGGAATAATAGTGCTTATGCTGTCTTAAGTTTTAACAATACACGGTAGCTACAATAGCTGCGTAAAGCCAGGTTGTGTAAATTGAGCAAGGTTACAAACGAGTACAAAGTATGCGAGTAAGAAGTTTTTCTTCGTAAACCTGATTATTAAAGACAAACGAACTGCCGAAACGAATAAGCTTGATGTTTCTATTAAAGCAGCCGAGGTAGACAAATCAAGTAGTAGAGAGCAAAAGAAGTACTACAACCTCGAATCGAACTAGAAATCTTCCAGGCTACAGGTGGAAACACACGTACCATCTGTCGTCTCTTAAATGCATTAAAGACGATTCCACCCACATCAATTGAATGGAAAAGAGCATTCTCGGAAGCAGGACTTTTCATTACTAAAATAACAATCAGACTGAGTGATCGCTCATTATCGATCATCTTTGCTTTTTAAAATCTTTTTGTAAGAACTTACAATAATTCTTCAAATATATGTCTCTTTAATCTCAAAAGATAACAAGAATTCCGGTAGACTATTATATAGCCTTTAGGTCAGGAACATCCTCTATTGAAGATACGGTTTTACATATGCATTTCGGGCTGATTTTATCTTTAAGCCCGTCTTCAGTGCTATACTAAAGACATTTCGAAAACAATCAGTAATATAACAATATACAGCGTGCAGATTATATCTTCTGACATTAAAAAAAACCCGGAAGTGTCATGTGAGTACAATTGGGTATCGTAACAGGTGATAATAAATGCCTTGTTGATAGTCGATCGATACAACTTTCCGGAACAGACCCAACTTTAAATCTTGAATTAATTTATGATTATGTCAATACTTTAGCATTTTCTTTTAAAATATTAACGTAATCAAAAACATTAAAGAGCGTATGCTGTCTAATGATCAATGATTTAAAATTACCAGAAAATGCTACTAAAATTTATGCAGAGTTTATGATATACCATTGTCTTTATTAAAAGACTTTCAAACCAAACCAGCAGATTTTCTATAGGAAGAAGTTATTCATAAGATATTTCTTATTGACAAAAGAAATCTCTAGCCGGGATATTTAGAAAGCAAAAAAATTATAATAACTGTGTAGTAAATAAGTTATGATAGTGAAATGTTTGTAACAAAACAAGTAAACAATAATAGCAAATCATAAAATACATTTTTTAGACCAAATCGTTTCCCTGTTCTATGGCCTTATAATAGTACGACACGTGTTAGTATATTTAACTGTATTCCCGTATTACTCGGGTAAGTTCAACTTAAATATGCGCTAATTGTGAATAACAATCTAGCGCCTTCTAGTAAAAAAGTAAGCAAACCAAATCCGGAAAAATTACAATCATTACAAACAATTTTACTTTTTAAACAACTATTTCAACGAAGATATTTCCAATAATTGTGTAGTTTATTTACCTTCACGAATATTGGATTGCACAAGATTAATTGCTTGCATCTATGGCATGGATTCGAAAAATAACAAGCGATTATTACAGAAAATTTATTATATAACACGCATTCGTCATTTTGTTGATTTTTTCTGTTTCTTTTTTTTTTTTTTTGGTTTTTCTGTAGACACTTGAAAAAAGCATAATTCCCAGTGTCTTATGTTTTGAAAACTTTATTATCTATTTTTAATCCCCGGATGTTCAAGTATTTATTTTATTTATTTATTTATTTCGGGTAACGTAACGCCACGCAATGCATTGACTCGCTGTGTAAAACAGAAATTGTTTTCAACGTATCGCTTTTACGGAAAAAATTACAGCAAAACAAATCCCCCGTGTAAATATTAACTGCAGATAAATCCCGAACATATAAAAGTTTTCGATGGTAACAAGCTACTAACTTACGAGCGCGTGAGCCGACACGTAATTCTCTTGATTTTCTATTGTTACACTGATAAAATTTGTTAATAATATAATTTTAACAATTGCCATATCGAATTCTTTATTCAAAACAATTCTTGTCGGAGTAGAACTTTTCGAAAGCGAATTGTATTTCAAAAAATGAGTGTTTCAAGTAAGTTAAATTATTTGATCATGTGCATAATTATATCAATTAGCTTACCTCATGTTTATAATGTGAAAATAAACAATGTTGTTAATATCACGTCATAGAAAATGGCTTGAAACACGAAAGAAGTTTTATATACTAAATTCCAATGAGTATCGCTACTACATTGTCTCTTTCAAGACAATGTTTATAAGCAGGGAATGCTGTAAATAACTATTAAAATGTAAGTCAAACCCTGGATTATCTTGAATAGAAAATGAATCGATTTTATTCTATTAATTAATGTAAATGTACTATATAAAAAATGTGGAAATTAGCACCTGAAGAATAAGTTCTCGAATTATGTGCGTTACTTAACTAAACTGCAAACGAAAATTATCCCTGAACAAATGATAATTATATAATTAATACGCCTTCTGATTATAAATTATATTAAGATTTATATAACGCATATTTCAACACTTCTACGAAGCCCTGCATGAATATAATTAAGGATTTAATAATTTTGCTTTGTATATTGCGATTAAACAGTATTAACAACGTACGTTAACTAAAATTTATTAATAATGCATTTATTTATTACAGTAACTGTCAAATATTTTGAAATAAACATTTTCTAACTACGAATATTAAGAGAGAAAACATTTAAATTTGCTTTGTTTGTTTATAACATTTTCAACGTAAAACAGATTTTATGCGAATAACAAATGCTTTTATTTCTGAATCATATTTAATATGCTTTTAACGGGTGTCATTGATCTCAGTCAGACATGCTTATAAAGGGGATATGCAAGAGATAATGAATATCATCAGATGACCTTCATTACCTCTCCCATATCACTCAGCTCGTGTTACTATAAATTTTGTAACTTTTTATTAGTAGTATGACAACAGTTACAGATAACTATTTAATATTGTAAACGTTTATGAAAATTAGCTTGTGCTAAATTACACAAGCGGTATATAACTGCCACAACACTGTTTTGCTGTATTACTTTGAACAACAATGAAGAAGAGGCATCGCAGGTATGCTCCTTTCTTAATCGAACTTGCTAATCTGACCGTTACAATTTTTACAACACTACTACGTATGATAGTATATAGATAGATATTAACTATATGAAAGCTTAGACAAATTATTTAGTTACCTAATCACCTAATATTGATCAATAATCAATTAATCTTGATCCATCACTATTCGTATCATCTTTAGTTTTTCGGTTTTTTCCAAAGCTAACTTTTTCGATAAATGCACGTACCCAGTCCTCATTAAAATTCTAAATTATGACTCATTATTTTTACAAACAGACTTAAATACAGTACTTTCGGTTTTTAGAACACAATTTTATTACTAACATTCAAAAAAGTGTTATAATGTTCCATTGGTTAATTTGCAATGTTCATTTTCCTCTATATATATATCAAAAACCTTATATTTAACCCTTCTAAGAATAAGCGGGTAGAGATTTTACGCATTGCACGGCTATTTTTTCTTCCACTATCCAATCGTTAGTTTCTTGAACACACAACTGTAATACTTATTTCGCAATTGACTACCCGATGAAAATTTATAATTATAATGCAACAGTTTGGGACTCTTTTTATTGACTATTCGAATTTGATTAATTTTTCTAGTTCATTTCTAAACTTGACGCGTATTGTAAACAAAAACTCGTTAGCACTTACAACTTTAGATTTTGTAAACAAGTTTTGTGCTTTACATTTGCTGCAATGTGCATCATTTACTAACTGCCGTTGCAATTATGCTAACTGTACTTATTTATGCTCTAAATTAGTAATTGCAATGGAGTCCCTCGTTTAAGAAAGAATATATTTGTTTAATAATTGATTTTCTCATTAAACATCGTAAAATGGTATTACATAGGATGAAACATTATCATCGTTACGAAATCCAATTATTTTTATCGTTGAAGGTTAATCTTCATTGTTATTTTCGATACAATTTTGAACATTTCGATCAAAACACAATGGTTTATCTCTTTTTTGTGTACGAGAGACTTTATAAAATATTGAAGCAATATCAAGCCTATAATTTTGACGAAGTCTGTTATATTTCAATATGCCATCTTTTTCATCTTTAAGTGATGAAGGATCGAAATTTATTAGAACTGTTAATGATGTTACTCTTAATAAACCAACACAAGTTGGTCCTGTTCTAAATATTTTGTATCATTTGAAACAACACGCGATAAACTTAGTCCTTGGCTTTTACGAATTGATACTCCTAATGCCAATGTTAGAGGAAAGTGTTTTCGATCAACACATACTTTGTCCGTAATCACGTGTTTTTCAGATTCTTTTTGAAAGCCCATTGAAGGAAACACTTACCGCTTTGCGACATAATTTTACATCCGATCTTAACAGTTGTACGGTACATGTCAGAAGTCCTGCAGCTCCGGAACTATCGCTTCCAGATTGAAATTTTGTTTATTGGACTTTTGTAAATTTTAGATTCGATCAAATTTACACACTTTAGTTGTATTTCGCCACCTTTCCATTCTGCGAGAAGAAAAATTATTCAGTGTTTCACAAAAATAATTGGTATGAAAAATACTAATTATTTCTTCTCGTGACAATGGCATATAGATATGGCTTATATTTAAAATTGAAAAATTTGTTTCATTTTCCTATTTTGTAGGTAATTT
>NW_027121065.1:0-54173 GCF_030686945.1 Centruroides vittatus
ACGGCACGCCACTGTGGTAACTACAGAGGAAAAGAGGAGACAAACTACATTGTGGTAACTACAGAGGAATTACTTTATTGAATGTAGTTTATAAAATCTTTTTAAAAATATTAGCAAAGAGGTATACATGGAAAATTTAGCGGGAGATTATCAGTGCGTTTTTGTAATAACAGGTAAACTATAGATTAAATCTCCACAATAAGATTAATTCTGGAAAAATGCTACGAGTATAATATTAAGATACACCAACCTTTTATCGACTTTAAAAAAGCTTATGATAGTATTAGAAAAGAAAAAGTTTGGCAGAGTCTCCAGGAATTGGGAATACTTCAAAAACTTATAAATATAACAAAGTTTATTTTAGAGAAGACGGAAGGCAGAGTTAAGATCCAGTGATATATGTCAAGAGCATTTGCAATAAAGAAAGGACTCAAACAGGTAGATGCGCTTCCTACAGTTTTACTTAACTTAAAATTTGAAGTAGTGACGAGGAAAGTATATGAGGAAATTGAAATAGACGCAGGAGGAACGATTTTGAAGAAACATTTACAGTGCTTAGCATTTGCGGATGATATAGTTATATTGGGGAGATCTAGAGGTAATCGAAGAGGCCTTTAAAATAATGGATGAAGTAGCAATAGATAAAGGCTTAACAGTTAATGATGAAAAAACAAAATATATGAAGTTAATTAGAAAAGATTGTCAGTGGTCAAGTGGACAAATTCTACATATAAAGGACCATAAACCTAAACAGGTTTATAAATTTCAATACTTAAGAACTAAGCTGACAGAAAAGAACGAAATTGATGAAGAAATTAAGGCAAGAGTGACAGCAGGAAATAGAAGCAATTATACTTTAAGACGAATTCTAAAGAAATATCAACATGTAGCAAGATTATAATATATAAAACTATAATAAGACCAGTAATCGTGTATCGAGACTTCTACACTGACAAGCAAACATGAAGAACAGTTGAGACAATTTGAAAAGCAGATTTCGAGAAGAATATATGGGCCGGTACAAGATAGAGGAGAGTGGAGAATAAGAAGTAATAAAGAACTGGAAGATTTATATAAAAATTGTAATATTGTGACAAAAATCAAAAGAGGGATATTTCGATGGATTGGGCATTTGGAAAGAATGGACCCGGAGAGAAATGTGCCTCAAAGTGTATAAAGAAAGAACAGAGTGGAAAAGCTAGAGAGGGAGACCACGAAATAGATAAATGAGGATGTGGAGGCTGATTTGAGAAAGATGGGTGTGAGCTGCTGGAGTTGGAAGGCTCATGATAGGGAAGAATGGGTGGAAAAACCTGGATGAGGCAAAGGTGCTTCAAGAACTGTGAGGGCCAGAGAGAAGAAGAAGAATTCGTAAATACGTTATGGAATGTTTCACCTGTAAGACTAACAACGAGATATGTTTGCAATGTTTACAATCTTCATTACCATCAATGCCCATGGTATACGGTTGGAACTTTTTTATGACTAAAACGCTATATATATAATTCGTCTTTGGAATACATTTTAGAGAAATTATTTTGACATTGTATTACTCTTTCTCTTCGTAATTGTCGAGATGAATAATTTTAAATATTTTTTCACTATTATTACAACTTTTCATTTATATAAAAAGGTTTGGTAGTTATTAGAATTCTCTCGTTTTTGTTCAACACAACGTTCTGACTAGGAGATAAACAAAAATGAATTAACGTTTTATAACTGACAGGATACTTCGAATTGTAAATAAATGCATCTGATTAAAATTAATTGTAGTTTTAAGTCCTCACCCGTTGAATATTGGAATTGGAACAATTTATCGCTGTAGTCATGTCATCCGGAAATAATTTGGATATCCTTTCGATGTTGTGAGAGCAATGCGTATTGCGTATTGCACAAAGATGAGAAATACTGTATTTTGGCGTTTCAGCACTAACCGAAAGAGGATGAACTTTTACACTTATTAGGTTAAAGTAAGTTGACGGTCTGACGAATTAACGGAAGGACAACTGATTCATATGTTAATGGCGCCAAAATCCCGTTGTGTCATTAGACCTTAACATACCAATCATCGATGACATCGCTATTTTAATTCGCATTATTTATGCATTAAGCGACGATTTATATTGAAAAAAAAAGGATAATAAACTGTTATAGGTTTGATTTTATACAATATTTACTTAAAATTAATGAAATGAATCGACACGAAAGAAAATAGACATCCACACACTCACTATCAGCTAATTCCGTGTTCTTCATTCAAGAGTTCTTGGCGTTCTTCTGTCGTCAGATCCGTTTCAAGTTCCATTATGAGCTCCTCAATGTTCTTTATTCCTCAGATGTGATTATTGTTATTTATTTAGCTGCTTAAGTCTTCTTGATTATACTGTATCTTTCTTAAATAAGATTGAACCGCGGCCTACTGTAGACCTGTTCAAGCCATGCTGCCCAGCAACATTAGGCATCTTCTGCCCACTTTCTACCCTTGCTATCATACTCTCACCTTTCGAAAAAAAAAACCCCACGGAAAACTTAATGAATGCCCGCCTGACAGTTTCGTAAATACTACAAAAACATTGTTTCTGTTAGAAAAATAAAAGGCTGGAATTAGGAGGGAGAGTTTCAAAGTTTGAAGGAATACTATCCGATCAGTATATACCGGGTTGAGCATCGATATCGATGTCGCCCATACTTCGAAAAGTTTCGAATTGTTGCCCAAAGACAAGGGAAGACCAATCAGTATTTATTTTACATTACTTGTTCTTGTGTTTTTGTTCTGTCAGGTGTTCGTAATCCGATCATGCGTTCATTCTCCGAACATAAGAACCTTTTTTCGCGAAAGTGTTCGTTATCCGATTCGTTCGTTAACAGATCACTTACTGTATAATGAAATATGTTTAAAATTTAATGTTTGTGTACAAATTAATAAATTTTAACGAATTTCATCAAAGACAACAAAATAATTTTCAGCTTACATAAACTGTGGAATAAATGATTATTTCTTCGAAAGAAGTTGATATACGTGAATAAATAACTATTTAATAAAGCTTTTATCCATTCTAACTTGATATCGTAAATATTAAGCTATTTAATTTGTGTTTGGCTTTTATAATTTAGAGTTTCTGAGTATTTTACTGTAAAATTCAATTTAGTAAACAGAAACAAAATAAGCTATTAAATATAAACAAAACAACACAAAAATTTTTATGTAAATTGAGTGTAAATACAGAAAAAACGAATTATATCAAAGATGAGATGAATGAGCTGACAATTCATTGTCAATTTTGCTCGGTTGATATTTCGACTGTTTTATGTTGGTAAAAACTTAATGTTTTAAGATAAAAGTACATGTTCTTAGTGAAAAAATAAATAAAAGTGTCAAAATATAATATTAACACAAAAATATTCATATATGCCGATATTAGAAATTTGAAATAAATTATAAAATGTACTTACTAGTCATATCGTGTAATTGTCTGTTTCTTCTGGCTTATTTCATTTTTATCTAATTCACACATACACTCAAATAACTATTTCTACGTGAAAATAATATACTTTTTTAACTATTGATAATAAAATCATTTTGTATCCTTATATATTACCTTCAAATACAGCTGCAAACTTTAACACATGGAACATGTAACAAATTATTGTTATATCGATTATTACTTTTTTATGAATACCTCAGACCTGTGACAATATTTAATAACCTACTTTAAGTATTATTAATTTATTTAGAAGTCATTTTAAACGTTATTATTACATCAAATTATGAAATGGAATCTTCCAATTGTAAGATAAGAGGGAAAGGAAGAAGCCGTGCATGTGAAAAAAGTGTTTTTATTTAAATTATAATAAAATTTACTGATATTTACGTAAAATGTCGACAGTTTTCCTGTGAAGAAATGCTTCTTGATAAAATCAATTATCTACATGAATAAAATTTTCAATAATATATTATTTACAACGACTGACATTTTTTTATTACCCTTTCTGTAGTGTGTATTATGTATTAAACATAGTTTCCTAGATTATAGCATAATAGCGTGTATAAAAACTGAAAATTCTGTTAATATGTGAACACAGATACTCTCACATAAATAGCATACTGTACCCCCTGTACATTTTCATGTCAGTTATTCGCAATTGAATTTTCCTAAATAAACTTGTTTAATTCATAATTTATTTGACAGAAAGAAATTCTTTATATCCTGTATTTCTTATATCTAATATTTTTGTCATGACATTTTTTTAAATATCGAAGAAATATAGATTATTAATATTATACTTCAATACCTTTATCTTTCTTCACTAAGAACATGTACCATTATTTTAAAACATTAACTTTTTACCAACATAAAACAGTCGAAAAAGCAACCAAGCAAAAACGACAATTAATTATCAGCTCTGTTCCAGGGATGTCAGCTTATTCATCGCATCCTTAATATATTAACGTTTCTCTCTATTAAACACTCAATTTACATTTTTATAAAATTTGTATTGTCCTGTATATACTTAATAGCTTATCTTGTTTCTGTTTACTAAATTCAATTTCACAGTAAAATACTCAGAAACTCTAAATTATAAAAGCCAAACACAGACTAAATACCTTAAATTATACAATATCAACTTAAAACGAATAAAAGCATTATTAAATAATTATTATTTATTCATGTATATCAACTTCGATATGTTCTGCATTGTTTTTAACGGATGAAAGGTGGAAATGTTACTGTAGATTTAAAACTTGTTTCAAAATATGCTACTTTATAGGAGGAAAAGTTGAAAAATAATTTATTTTTGACAATTAGCAAAAACTAATCTTTGGATATGTTACCGGCAAAACGCGATTATACGCCAAACTACTTTTGCCTAGTTCAAACTAGTTTAGAATTATCATTTAAGTATAATGATGATTAAAATAAAATTAAAAGACAATCTATTAGTTCAACAATGTTTATTCAAACAGAGTCTACTTAATAATTATAATAATTTATTAGAATAGGTTAGGTTACATTAAAACGCAGGTCCCTACTGTTCCCTGTGTTCTAATTGCTAGACTCGGAAACAAGCCGCTACCTTCGATACGTAGGGTAACATTAATCCCGTTTTTTATAATTAAGTAGACTATGTTTGAATAAATATTGTTCATCTAATTGATTGCCTTTTAATTTTATTTTAACCATTAATATACTTGAATAATAATTCTAAATTAGTTTAAACTAGGCAATACTAGTTTGGTTTAAAATTTGGTTTTTCCGGTAACAGATATAATACAGTGGGTGATCGGTTAACGAACGGATCGGTTAACAAACAAATTGGATAACGAACATTTTTACAAAAAACTTTTATGATTGGACAACGAACACATGTTCGGAGAACGAATACCTCACAGAACAAACACCAGAAAAAGCGCCATAAAATAATGAATACCGATTGATCTTCCATCGTCTTCGGGCAAAACAATTCTTTTGTAGTATTCACGAAGCTGTCAGATGGGCACTCGTTAAGTTTTGCGTCAGTTTCTATTTTCGAAAGGTGAGAATATAATAGCAAAGATAGAGAGTGGGCAGAAGATGTTTGATGTTCCTGGGCAGTATGGCTTGAACAGGTCTACCGTAGGCTGCAGTTCAATCTTATTTAACCCCTACAAACAGTAAAAAACATGATTAATAAAAATGCAAGACTGTAATTAGATGTGTAAAAAACATATATTTTTTCATTTCTTGATATCTTCGAAACGAATTAATCAAATTTTCATAAAAACCTATGGTAAATCGATAATCGGTTAACGAACAATTCAGATAGCAAACAAAGTCTTCGAACGGATTATGTTCGATAACCGCTCACCCACTGTACTTGGATATAAGTGAAAGTACAGTACATATTATAGGCTTACTAATTTATTTATGGATATAATTATTTAGTTGTAATTTCGAAACATTTATGTTTTCTAGTGTTTATAAGCCTGTTATTTAGACATGTCTACTGATTTAGTTCTAATACGTAAAACAACATCAAAGAAGAACACAACGTTCAATTAGCAAATAGTCTGTTTATTAGCAAATTAATTTGTTGGTAGATTTTTTACATTTTAAGTGTAATTAGATGAATCTAAATGGATGTGAATATAAAAAGTGTACGTAGAATATGGCAAGACTAATTTAAAAAGTGTCACTACGTATGACTCGATGAGAAAATGTTAGAAAAATTTATACTTCAACAACTTTGTTTTGATTATTATGGCCCAGTGTTTAAATCGAAAATATTTTTCAGTTATATTTGTAATCACACTTACAAATTATGTAAAATTTAGGCTTGACGTAATATCATTCGATTAATAATAGCACTTACAATATTTACAGAATTTCTTCGAATATTGTTTAAGAAAACTGATGAAAGCAAGTGTTTTGACAGTTGTTTAATGAACTGAATTTAAGTAAATTAGTTGACTTTGTATGTTTCGATCTAGCTTTTTCGTAATATTACGATCTACGAACTTTTGAGTTTGTAAATTGTATCATACTATTATAAAAAATAAAGTTTTATGTTATTCTCCTGCTCAATGATGTATTTTTAATGTTTCCGAATTAAATAATACTTATTAAATTGAAATTCAAGCTTTAAAATCTACTATGAATATTAGAGAAGACGGTTTTACTCTAAATTACTATGTCTTACTACGTTTTACTCTAATGCAGTGGTTCTTAACCTGGGTTCGACCGAACCCCTGGGGTTCGGCGAGTCAGTCTCAGGGGTTCGGCGGAGGTCAACCACCTGACGTCATCCTGACGTAGAAACCGTATTGGTTTCGAAAACTAATGCTACATAACATGTGTTCTATTGGGAAATATGCCTATATTTCCTAATAGAACACCTATTATACCTATGTTTTGAATTTGAAAAATTATATTTTATTTTTCCAATTAAAAGGGGTTCGGTGAATGCTTATATGAAACTGATGGGGTTCGGTACCTCCAGCAAGGTTAAGAACCACTGCTCTAATGTCTATTTCAGAAAAAGTATGTCAGACAAGGACCGTTAGACTGATGACGTAGACTGTCGCTTTTCCGGGTTGCATTGGAGCTCTCGCAATAGAGCAGTGGTTCCCAACCTTTTCTAAGATGCGGAACACTTTTGTGAGCAATTTTCTTTAGAGGAACACTTACTTAAGTTAATATGAAATACATAAGCTTGTCATCAGTTATTTTATTAGAATTGAGCAGTTATAATTCAAAATCTCTACTCATATTATTAACGCCAATTCTAACACAGGAAAAAATATACCTAAATAACTTTAACGGGAAACTTGTGCCTGATGTTTTTTACATATTTCATTCAGTTTTTATCATTGCCTTTATCTTATTCGAAACAGTAGTACACTCTATAAGTACGAGTCGTACATATATATTTAAGTTTATGAAAATTTTATGATTTTAATTTTTTGATATTCGGCGGCTCGAATACGATTGTACACTTTTCGATTTGCGACTAAATCTGCGGAACACTTGGGAGATGCTTACGGAACACCAGTGTTCCGCGAAACACCAATTGGGAATCACTGCGATAGAGTGATTTACAGAAGTCACGCCTACTTTTTTTTTATGGGAGCCAATTAGGACTATTAATTTCTTTTAACCGAGCAGATGATAGCAGGAGGTTACATTTTTTGTTAAAGTATTAATGTAATCAAAAACACCGAAGAAGGTATGCTGTCTAATGATTAATGGTTTAAAATTACCAGAAAATGCTATTATAATTTATGCAGAGTTTATGATATACCATTGTTTTTATTATAACACTTTTAGACCAAACCAGCAGATTATAGGGGAATGTTATTCATAAAATATTTCTTTTTGACAACACATACATTTCTAGCTGAGGTATTTAGAAAGCTAAAAATTATAATAACTGTGTATTAAATAAGTTATGATAGTAAAATATTTGTAACAAAATAAGTAAACAATAATAGCAAATCATAAGAAACACTGTTTTTGACCGAATCATTTTTCCCTCTTCTATGGCCTTATAATAGCACGATACGTATTAATATATTTAACTGTATTCCCGTATTACTCGGGTAAGTTCAACTTAAATATGCACTAATTGTGAATAATAATTTAGCGCCTTCTAGTAAAAAAGTAAGCAAAACGAATCCAGAAAAATTACAATCCTTACGAACAATCCTACTTTTTAAATAACTATTTCAACAAAAATATTTCCAATAATTGTGTAGTTTGTTTACCGTTACGAACATTGAATTGCATAAAATTAATTGTTTTCATCTATGGCATGGATTCAAAAAATAACAAGCGATTACACCATGTTAAGCGATTACGCCATATTGTTACAGAATTTATTACATTTATTATTTAACATGCATTCGTCATTTTGTTGATTTTTTCTTGTTTTCTTTTGTTTGTCTGCAGACATTTGAAAAAAGCATAATGGTCACAGTGTCTTATCTTTCGAAACTTTATTATCTGTTTTTAATTCCCGGTGTTCAAGTATTTACTTTATTTATTTATTTATTTCGGGTAACACAACGCAATGCAATGCATTGACTCACTCTGTAAAATAGAATCAAATTATTTTTATCGTATCGCTTTTACAGAGAAAATTACAGCAAAACAAATCCCACGAATAAATATGAACTGCAGATAAATCCCGGACATATAAAAGTTTTCGATGGTAACGAGCTACTAACTTATGAGCGTGAAAGCCGACACGTAATTCGCCTGATTTTCTATTGTTACATTGATAAAGTTTGTTAATAATATAATTTTGACAATTGCCATATTGAATTTTTTATTAGAAACGATTCTTGTCCGATTTGAATTTTTCGAAAAAAACGAATTGTATTTGAGAAAATGAGTGTTCCAAGTAAGTTAAATTATTTGATCATGTGCATAATTATATCAATTAGCTTACAGCATGTCTATAATGTAAAAATAAACAATGTTGTTAATATCACGTCATAGAAAATGGCTTAAAATACGAAAGAATTTGTATATACTAAATTACAATAAGTATCGCTACTACATTGTCTCTTTCAAAACAATGTTTATAAGCAGGGTATGCCGTAAATAACTATTAGTATGTAAGTATACCTTTGATTACCTTCAAGGAAGAATAAATCGATTTGTTTCTACTAATTAATGTAAATGTACTAAATAAAAAACATGTAAGTAAACACCTGAAGAATAAATTTTCAAATTATTTGCGTTACTTGACTAAACTGCAAACGAAAATTATTCCTAAATAAATGATAATTACACAATGAATACGCCTGATGGAAATAAATTATAATAGGATTTGTATAGCGCATATTTCAACATTTCTACGTACCCCTGTATGAATATAATTAAGATATTAATAGTTTTGCTTTGTATATTGCGATTGGATAGTATTAACAACGTACGTTAACGAAAATTAATTAATAATGCATATATTTATTACAGTAACTGTCAAATATTTTGAAATAAACATTTTTTAACTACGAATAATAAGAGAGAAAACATTTAAATTTGCTTTATTTGTTCATAATATTTTCAACGTAAAACAGATTTAATGGAAACAATAAATGATTTTATTTCTGGATCATATTCAATATGCTTGTAACGAATGTCATAGGTCTCAGTCATACATGCTTATAAAGAAAATATGCAAGAGATAATGAATATCATCAGATGACCTTCAATTACCTCTCACATATCACTCCGCTCTCGTTACTATAAATTTTGAAACTTTCTATTAGTAGTATGAAAACTGTTATAGATAACTATTTAATATTGTAAACGAATATGAAAATTAAATTGTGCTAAAATATTTGTGCTAAATTACACAAGCGGTATATAACTGCCACAACACCATTTTGCTGTATTACTTTGAACAGTAATAGAGAAGATGAATCGCACGTATGCTCTTTTCTTCATCGAATTTGCTAATCTGACTATTACAATAGTGACAACACTACTACGTATAATAGTATGTAGATAGATGGTGAACTCACTTAATAATTCGAAAAAATCCAAGATCCTTATGCCTTGCGCCTCGCCAGAAAAGGAGGGGAGCAATGGGACAAAGGTTCCCATTCCTCCAATTGTTTCTTCTTTTGGATTCTCTTTTTCCATAATTAGTTTAACCTCTGCTGTTCTAATCTAGCTTTTTCTTAGGACTATTTTTCTTAGCCTAGTCTATTCTAGAGCTATGAATACTTAAGAGTATATCTTAACCTCCCAAAACCATGTTTTCGACAGAAAAACCTGCCTGAGCCGAACCTGTTTTCAGTAGACAAAACTTTTCGAAAACCTGGTGGGCGGTTTCATTCCACTTCTGACACTAGTGTGAGATAAGCAGGGAGCTACTGGGACAATCCTTAATGACCACTTACACTACACAGATTGTTAAAACTTGACCTCGTCCTTTCGGATGGTTTTTATCGAGTGGCAAGGAAAATGAGATCGTCGACAGGTGTCCCTGGTTTGGAGTGACATAAAAAAAGGTTTAGCAAATAACAAAATAAAGATTTATTATACAGCTAACACTAAAATACACGACGCTATACAGAGTTAAATACATATATATATATCGGTTATATAGGCTAGATGCCGCTAGATGCGATTAACATAAGATTACAAAGTCTATGATTAACAACCGCTTAGGCTACTCTATTACAGCTATGCCTACTTTTGTTACAAGACTGAGAGTTTGCAGTCCGCTAATAATTACCTGTAAAGTGGGAGGAGAGCTATATGCAGCAATAACAGTTCTTTATGGAAGCAGTGGTCGTTGTCGATGTCTTCTACAGGTGTATTCTCCATGGAGTAGTCGAGTCTATTGCATGGAGGCGCAGGAGACAGAAAAGCCACTAAGACCAGATATAACTTCTGTGTGCAAACTATCGAGATTCTGGTGAGTCGCACCATTTATATGATAGTCGGGGGAGGGAATTTAACATGTAATTGACCTTTGTTGAAGCTGATGGTGCAATCTTGACAGCCACTTGTCAACTTTCCCACTGACTTGTTATTACACCAGGTGACCCTTGATCTCATTTCTACTTTTCCATTTTTTTCTAACGAAGATGTTTACATCTTGAAAAACAATTAACATTATTTTTTAATTTTAAAAGTTTCGTAAAAAGCCGCGGGCTCACACTTATGTAAGTGAATACACGGCAATTTTTGACATTAAAACTCACTATAAAATTGATTTCGATATATGACTATAATTGTAAACATTTTTCTTAAGAGTTTTGTTGTTTAGTGAAGGAACAAAATGGATATTAATAAAATACATTTTACAGCATTTCTTATCAGGAAACTTAATTTAAATGTATTTAGAAATATGTACATCTAACCATATTATTTACAATCAATGTTTACAAAAGAAAATGGAAATCCTCTTTTATATTTAATATAATATAATAGATGCATATAACAATAGCCTACAATTTTTATATACATGTTATGTAACATATAAATTGGTATTGCTATATCTTCCATAAGATACGTAAAGAATTCTTACAAATAACAAAGTGTGGGAACGCCGGGAGGTAGGACAGAGTCGTACCTCCTTTTTCTTCGGCGAACAGGTTGGCAAGACCCACCCCACTGTCAAGGATGGCTAAATTTTTATGATATGGGTAATTAATTGTCAGGTCGAGTGGAGGAAGTGCTTTAAGCTTAAAGGTTCTTCCATAAGTTTAAGGCGATATTCGAAATAACTGAACTATAGTGGAAACATACAACGATTTATTCAGACAGATAAACAAATACAAAAAATCTAACGCGTCTAGTTCCTAACCGCGAAAGAGAGTTTACAAATTTTGGGGTCATACCTCTTCCTAGGGGATATCGGTAGTAATGGAAGTACTAATCGTCTCTGTTCTCCGGTCGTGGAGGTGAGCAGGAGGATTGGTCGGGGCGGCTTCTCGTCAGCGGGCTTCGATGGCTTCGGGTTTCGGCCCTCGATTCTCGGGACGGATCCGACGGGTCGGGCGTCTTATGCGAACCTTCAGCGACCCCGTTCTCAGTTTTTTCTCCTCTTATATACTACAGGTCACGTTATCTTCGATCACCAATCGCGATAGTGGGTGAATCGCTGATGATTCGATCTCCGTGACTCAGTTTGGATCTGGAAGGAAAGGAAGTGCGTTTAGACGGCGGGAGGCTGCACATCCTTAGAATTTCGACCGTTTCTCCAATTTCTCACGATGGGATTTGAACAATAAAGAAAACAGATTTTGGGCCGGGTTAAACCCGGTCTTCACAAATGCAATATTAATTTTACTGGATTAATTCATTATATAAGAAATGTAAGAAGCTCATTAAAATGGCGCTCATTTTATCCTTTTACATCAGAAATCAAGACTTGGGATTCTAAATAATTATGACCTTAATTAATCAAATAGGTAGTAAACTCAAAAAGCAAATATAAAACAACATTTTACAAAGTATAAGTATGCAAGTAATGTACTTCTACATATTATTTTTCAAGATTTGTAAATAATTCTTTCACTAGGCAATCTGCAACTAGACAATTAATCTGCTAATATCAATTTGTGTAAAGTTTCATACTACATAAGCTTACTTCACTCAGAGTAACAATGCGTATTTAACACAAATCAATTGAGACTCAACCCTTTTTTAAATTTTTACGCTTTTGTTCGGGCACTTTTAAACGTCGAGAAATGCAAAAATATTCGGGGAGTAATTTTTATGTATTGGTTTTAGTATGGGGGGGCACAAATTTGTTTGAAGATCAATAAATCTTTGTGTTTTTTGTCGGGAAAATTTCCGAAAATTTGCAGAGAGGTTTGTTTATTAAGGGTATTGAAACTATTAAATTTTGGTGATTAAAAGCTGAGAGGGTGAGGATATAAAAGGGGTCGTGTATCATATATTCGGCAGGGGACGATTTAATGCTGATTTAACTTGTTTTTAGCATTTACGATATTTCATAAAATTCCCCCTATATTTTCAAAATTAAGATTTTTGTTATCTCCTATTAGTTAAAAACTTAAAATTTATAAAACAAAATGTAACAGATGGCGGCACCAAATGATTTTGGAAAAGGTAAGCAACTCGTTGCTGGATTGTTTAAATTACGTATAAATTGTTTTTTCATGATGTGACAGGACAATTTGCGACTGAGAAAACTTGGAACAAGTTATTATAAATATAAGAAACTCTCGAATAAACTGTATTTTAATGATAAGACAGTTTATTTCTTTCTTTAATTTCCCCCTTACTTGATTTTAGTTGCAACAAGCCTAAAAATTTCCACTGCTTGCGATTCGATGAAAAGGTAGTTATGGTACTGTGTACAATGCAATTTAGAACCTACTATTTGTTATCAATAGTTTAATTGTAAAATATTATTTCTACATTTGGCTCGAGTTTCTAGCGTAAATCTTGACATTATACTTAAACGTCTACTATGGTGCGATATTCATTTCGTAATATTCTACATTGTATGAGTCTACTAAACATTACTTGTAATATGTGTAATGAATTACATGTAAAAATTACATATCAAAGGTAATTTTCATTATACCATACATTTCATTTATCGCGAAGTTGCACTTTAATTAACAGATAAATACTATTTCAGTTGTATTTTGAAACTAAAATCTTTCGTATAATCATTAACTTTTACGTTGGGGGCTTTATAAGTCCAGAGAATATGGAATTTAAAGAACTTCCCATCTGAAATAATTAAAAAGTTAAATTAAAAGCAGGTATTGTCGTTGGAATTATATAAAATATTTTACAAATTTCACGTACTTAACTTATTTTAATAGAAAACTTTTTAGTAATTTCGAAAAAATCTCCACACGACAAACACAGGAAATCTTCACCAAAATTTGTATAATTTTGTAAAATTCAAAAAATTCTACAGAACAATTCACTTGTGTTATTTTGTCAAGATTCATACGAAAATATAACAAATGTTTTATTAATAAAGTAATATATTTAAAATCTTTAACATTCAATTTTTGTTCCAATCCTAAATCACAGTCAGCGAATCTTCTTTTGTCTCGAATAGACGTTTGTATCTTAAATAATAAAAATGATAAATTACAGAAAACCTGTAAAATATCTAAATGTTCGATTATTTTATAAAAAGCTTTATAATAAATTTGAAGGTAGATAACGAAAATTCGATTAAAATACAATACAAATTCCGACTTCAAATTTTGAATGTCTATTCTTAGCCAATACAGATCTTCTGATACTTTTTCGAAAGCCTTCAATAAAATAAGCCTAAGGAACACAAGTAATTAACAGAATGTATTACGCCGCCAACAAATAAGATACTAGCGATACTAACCTCAATATAGATAAACGCCATATGTACGAGAACATATTACCCTTAAAAATTATAGACTTATAAATGTCCACTGTCGTATGTCTGCCTACCTTCCCTCGGTCTCTAGATAGATGGAAGGCCACACAAGATATGTAAACCTTAGGGGCAGAGGCCCAGACTAAATGTACCAACTTCTGATTCAAACGTATGTTTTTTCAATTTAAAAATTTACCACCGAAAGGTGTTAGATAGACGACCGGCACAACTCTATTGTTAAAGGAAATGTATGATAAACAGGGGCCAGACACTACTCATTTGAAATGAAAAACATATATTTTAAGTTAAATTTAATTAATTAAAACTTAGACTTAAAACTTACAGCCGGCACTCCGACGATGTCACGATAAATAATTTTGTTTAATACGAAAAAAGAATTCCGGTAGACTCTCTTACAGCCTTTGGGTCAGGAACATCCTAGATTGAGGAATTTTATTTAAACAAGTTTTATATTAAGTTTTTCGGACGTTCAGGTTAGCGAATTCGATCACATGCAGGACCTTCACGAGCCATCCAACACGGATCATTTCTCAAATATTAATACATAGCAAACGAGTATCAATTAAGTAGTAGACGTTGATCATCCTCTCTTCCAGGAAGAGATCGACGACAACTTACTGAATAGGAAAATTACGTAACACGAGGATACCGGCGAGTATAAAATATGGTTTAATGGGTTTTCGAAAGTGTCGAGTTTAAATTTCGGGTCTGTTTTTGCGTTATTTGATTGGTTGGAAGATTAACGTTTGGTATTTAAATGTCAATGGCACAGCCTTTTAGAGTTAACAACAGAAAACATTATAATATTTGAAAAAATTTAAGATATCATAATTTCAACTCCCCTTTACTTGACCAATGAAATCGTGCCATTTAGCACCATCCGAGTATCTCGATATACGTAACAAAGAAAAAATGAAGTAGAAAAACTATTTATACGGTTTTCGTTGTCACGAATATTCGGTATACTTACCCGGTATTCGGCCTATTTTTCACTATTCGGCCGAATACCGAATACCTAAACACAGAAGTAAGAAATAACAAAAAACACAGTAAATTAATTATTTTTGTAACTTTTATTAATGCTAAACATTAAACTATAATTATTAAAGTTCATAAGAAATAGCATCTAACTCTAGTATTAAATTATTTCGTAACTAAATAATATTATAACGTTTATCTAGCCCGATATCTTATGGCATTGATGGCGTATAGGTTAGAATGTATCGGGCATTAATGTTATTGTTTAGTTAATTATGTTATATTCGTATTCGCGTATATTTTAGTATTTTTACGATATATTTGAACTGTTCCACAACTGGGGAGAAACTAGACCATATTGTGTCACCACAAAAGTATATCCTAGGGTACTATTCAGTCTACAAATACGTAGTAAAAACAAAATTTTAGTGTTTAATTAAAGAGTTAAAATGATCGATTGCAAATAAAATAAGTTATAAGTTATAACTTACATCTAAATACCAACAACTGCCGAATCATAGCGGGCTATTTACGGCTATTACATAAATTATAAACAAATTTGGCAGTAGAGGTAGACGTTAGGCTCCATCTCATATTAAGTTTAATAATTATAATTTAATTAATTAATTCAAATAATTTAGACCTAATGGAAGAAAAAATCGTAGTGACAGCGGGCCAATAGAGAGCACGGTGCGCGATCTTTGCCATAATGCGGTTTTGTGCGCCAATTTTCGTACGTGCGTTAATCAAGCCGAATCGTTTGGCCGAATATTCTGCCATTCGGCAACGCTTAGCACCATCCGAGTATCTCGATATACGTAACAAAGAAAAAATGAAGTAGAAAAACTATTTTACGGTTTTCGTTTTCACAATTGTTATATTTATAGTATTTGATATATATAACAACAAAAGTTATCTTACGAGGGCTTATTACCCCAGTGACATTTTAAAAATCCCTTATGCTTTTTATTGTGTCTGTAAATTACACAATAAAAAACATTTTTTAAATGTGTCAGTTTAGTCATTCGGTGTGATAAGATCTAACGTAAAATAACCTTTGTAAATATAAATCAAATATTATAATAATGTGAGATCCAAGATTTTAGGGCTACGAAAATCCATTTTAAAGCAAATTTTTATATAACATCCGTCGGGATCCTTAGGAAACGATCAATTGTGTCTTCCATTCTAATCGATATTCTGCACAATACTATACGATATATCGATTTTAATTTATATGTCTAATATATTTCTATTTACAGGAGAGAATTCTGTTCTAAAGATTCAATCATTATAGAATGCGCTATTACAGACTTTTAAGATCAGTATATAATAAAATGTTTCTTCACAAATTACAATTAACAACGAGGTATTTAAAAATAAAGTTATTTCACAGTTTATTTCAGATTCTGCATTATAGATCGTTACATAACTGAGTCATTTAGTTATTTATAATCAATTGTTATACGTATACATCAATAAATCTACGTGCAGATAACACCGTATTTTTATGAGTTTCTCGCTTAATTTTCGGGTGCTAATCTTAAAATTAAATCTATTGCTCATAACGGTGCGAAATTAATTTTCTAATTGTCTACATCGCTGGAATCTTCATTAAATGACGGATACCATAAGAATAAAACCCAATATCGAACGGTTGAAAGTTTGAAACAAATAATTTATAAATTCTAATAAATGTTAGTCATTGCCATGTTGCAATTTAACAAATAATTGTTGGTTAAAGTTGTTTTTGAAAATAAAAATGTTCTGTGGAGTTATTAAGTTTTGTGTTTCGAAGCTTTCATTATATTTGAAAGACCAGAAAATATGGAATGCAGAGAACTTCCCATCTGAAATGTTTAAATGCGAAATTCAATTTAATTTATAAAAACAACATTACTCGATATTCTTGCAACGATTACCTTTATTGGAAACTTTTTTGTAATCTTAAAGTAATCTCTGCACGACAGACACAGGGATTCTTTACCGAACCTTTTCATGAAATTCAAAATCTAAAAAGTCATTAATTTTTATTATTACACAATAACATAACAAACGTTTTACTACATAAAGATATATTTTAAATATATCAAACCTTTAACTTCTGTTCCAATTCGAGATCGCACTCAGCAAATCTTCTGATGTCTTGAAAAGACGTTTGCATCTGAAAAAATATATAACACATGTTAAAAATATCTTCAAATGTAGAAAATCTTGGATTTTTCCATAAAAATACATTACAGCAGATGTGAAGGCGGATAACAGGAATCCGATTAAAATACAGACGAAAGTAAGAGTAGCACAGACCAAAGAAAAGAAAACTTTCAACTCGAACTTTACTTCAGAAAAGTTGAAAGTGAAGTACATTAGATTCGTTTCCAATAATAAAGTACCGTAAATTATTGTGAATACGTAATTGAACGGTCCGTTGAGTTGATTGGTAAAATTCCAAAGTTCGTCGTGTTGCGCTATGATTTCATTTAGTTCAGATTTCAAATTTGGAATGTTTTTTCTCAGCAGATACAAATTTTCTGATACTTTTTCGAATGCCTTCATTAAAGTAACATAAAGCAAAACGAGGAACGAAACGATGTACACTACAGCGCCAACGAATAAAGTGGAGCACAGACCAACTTCTATTATGCAGATAAATGGTTCATATTTAAAAGTCTTTCCTTTTTCTAAATGTGGATAATATAAAATAGCGATTATACATTCAGTAAATATCGTAAAAGTAACAGTTATACTTATTGCAAGAAGTCGTACAGTATTGATAGTAGCATATAACTGATGTTTAGGGAAACAATATGACGTTTCTAATTGTATTTTTGGATTCAGTTTCACTCTTTTGACAATACTGAATATTACAGCTATAGCTAAAGTATTACTCGCGACAGATACTCTGACATATATGTCATAATTAAATGCCGCGAACCAGGAATAGCAAGGAGTTACATCCGATACGTAAGGAATTGTCATACATATAAGTAGAAAGGAGTGTATCCAATAACAGAATTCAATAAATGAGATGTAAATGTTGTAAGTTATGCGGAAACAATAATCAATGTTTAAGTTACAGAAACAAGGAGTAAAAAATTCCCAGCCGTAAATCATTGAAATTGTAGTAAATGAAGAGAGAAAACACTGCAGACATATTTCGTCTTTCTGATTATAAATTGTAGGACCTACACTTATGATTCTTATCATATTTTTTAACTAACTGAATTAAATTATTTTAAAATAAAATATATAATTTAATTTAAAACAATCATTCGCAATTATTCTCTTTATACTTAAAAGTAA
Organism: Centruroides vittatus; assembly: GCF_030686945.1. Classification (NCBI taxonomy): domain Eukaryota; kingdom Metazoa; phylum Arthropoda; class Arachnida; order Scorpiones; family Buthidae; genus Centruroides; species Centruroides vittatus. Next base: position 18,652 of record NW_027121065.1, read on the forward strand.
ATCCAACACTTCTGAGTAGAAAGGAGACTAAATGCTAGCTTCGAATTAAAATTTTACTGCGTAGTCACTTATATAAATGTTGTATATTAATATCACTTATATACGTATCGATTATTCATATACATAAGATTTTTATTTCACTTTAAGTGAAATGGAATTTTGATGCGATATTTCCATAAACTTTTTGGAATTTTAATTGTTAAACAAACATGATTGTTAATTGATGTTTATCTATAGAATAAATCAATAGGAATGTTTCTATAAAGTGCCGAATGCACTTATGTTTTTATGTACTTTTTATGCAGATTGGCACTTTACTTGTATGCTTAAAACAAACATCATGTTAAGTGAAGGCGAGCGGGGGGTGGAGGTTTCCAGACACGTATGTGACCGAGATACTGTTAATGTCATTCGATCCTGTTTAGTTTTTATTTATTTATTCCTTCTCCTGTGGCTTTCTGTTTAGTCGCTGTGATTAAGAATGGATGTTTAATAAATGAATTTACAAAAAGAACAATTATATCCCGATACTATGTAAAACTTTTTCCTTTTGTAGAGAAAGATTAAAAAATAACAATCTTTATATTGGTTTATTATGAGAAAAAGTAAAAATAAAACAGAAAACATTAATTAAACACGCCAATTATTGATATTTAAACGAAACCTCTCCGATGAATCTCCGTCCATTTTATACCAAGTCCCAGTGATAAATAATGACAATTTTATTTTATAGAAGTTACTTAGCTATGACGGCAACATTTGGTATTGCCATCTATTAAAATATTTGAAGTCAAAATTTGCCACTTAAAGTCTATGATAGGATTTTCATTTTTCAACTGATCGCGCCCTACATGTCACTTCAGTTGACGATTGTTGTAAATTAACATTGATTTCTATGACAATTTTTATTTATCTTTACGATGCAGATTTAACATTCGAGATGTGGTCTGGATATAAAATTTTGAAAACACGCACAAGTGTGCCTTGCAGGAGGACATGCACGTGTTTTAAACGTTTTAAAGTTTTGCCAGTAATGACGTCGTACATTTACTACCTTTGTAGAACCTGCGGCGTTAAATTGTTCTAAACATAACATTACAAGCTCGTCAGCACAATTGTGTTTTCGTGTTATATGCCGCGGTGCTCAGAAAATACCAATTATGATCTTACAAAAGCTAAAATCTTCGAAAGTCGTCAGGGAAGTTAACGAAATGTTACGTTGATATCATTCCCTTTCTGTGTGACTCTTTGAGTACGACTCACTCAAGAAAGTTAGAAAATCCTGAATTAGACAAGTCCAGTGGTCAAATTCAATGGTTCAGTTTCTCAATTTTTATCTACTGTCAATTTGTGTGCCAAAGGATTACATTTATTCTCCGAAGACTTTTTAATAAGGAAAACAAATATTCAGCAAGAAACTATTATTTATAGATTTGATCACATTACACCATAACGTTTCACCAAGATGAATAATCTTCACACAGTGACGTTGCTGAGGATAAGAGGCCGTCCATAAATTACGTAAGGTATTTTGAAATGGGAAAGAGTCAAGAATTTCTTACGATTTATTACTCAGGGGTAGAGGTTAATAGACCTCGTTTTGCGTAATATTCTTATTTTTATTTTTTGGTCTCGTTGATTCGTGGAGTTTTGAATTTGGCGGTTTCTATTAAAAATTCTCTTTGTACTAACGCCATCTCGTGTGACGTGATAGAAGAATAACGCTAGCAAGAATACGCTCTACACATTTTTTATCATGGGAGAAAGGCCGTGTAGTCGTTTTCCTCTCTTTTTTTTATATTAGAATGAGTGCACCACTCCTATGGGTGTATAACACTAAAATACATAAACCAAAATACATGATACAAAGTAAACATAAAATTAGTATTCGGCTTTTAGTGAAAACTAAAATGTGAAACTAGAAATTAGAAATTATGAATAGTCTTTTCTTCCATATTTTTTTGAACATAATTGTAAAACGCATCAAACACTGGCTTCTGAACAAGCTTATGAAGTGGACGTGACCAGCTGAAACCAAGCGTAAAGATTTATAATTTCGGAATAAGTCTATCTTGATCGTCAATTAAACAATGATAGATCATATGGTCGACGGTGTCTAGGTTTTCTGTAGAGCAAAAGCAAGAGGCAGTTTCTGCCAGGTTATACATCGCCAGGTAGCTTCTAAAATTATCATTCTCAGTAAGTAGTTGAGAATTAGCAAACGTAAAATCTTTAAGTGGTGATGAGAACCAGCATTCAACACTAGGAAAATAAAGTCTTGTTATTCTACCAGTTTAACTGCTCAACTATTGTTGATTCCACTTTCGCGTAGCGTTGTCATGAATATAATTTTTTAAGCTGCTATGTGAGAGAGGGATGTGAGTGTAGTCCAAATCAGAGTCCTTTGCAGTTGACTTAGCCTCAAAGTTAGCTTTTTCATTTTTTAGTATGCCGCTATGGCCAGGATCAAATATAAAAGTTATCTTATTTACAAGGTTTTTAATATGTTGCTGGATATATTTGATTTTATTGCCATTGTAATCAGGATTTAATAGAGCTTTTAGGACAAACTAAAAATCACTGTAAATCTTGATAGAGTTTTGTTTGGTAGTGAAGTGGCCCACTGAACAGTTTGGTAGACAGCATCTTTTTCTGCTTGATAGATGGAGGTATGTGGGGTATCTGTACCTTATAACATACTTTGGGCAAAATATGTCAGTTTGCAAGAAGATAGATACATGAGTCGATACGATGGGGGCTTTTGGATCCATCTGTGCAGATATTAATAATCTGCATGGTTATCCATGGAGGAAGCAGATAACACCAAATGTACCCTGGGAATAACCTTGTTTACAATGTGATGATCAGAGATACGGTAATTGCAATGTTGCAGCATGTGAACAGCTGTAGATGGGAGTAGCGACTGTTGTTGAACCTTGATATTTGTAGTTCTGATGTAGTAGTTTAAAACCTTTTCTACAATACACAGTGGCGAAAGGAGCTCTGCTAGTATCAGAGAGGCGTTAGTAGAAACAGTTTCACAGCACTTTTGAAATTCTGATGGCAAACTGTTTTTGAAGAAAGACTAATTTACTTGCTACTGAGTTTTTACTAGTTACATGATCCCAGCTAGAGGCCGCGTAAAGTAGCATTACCTCATTATATAGTTTTACAAGCTTTACGATTTAGTCCCCAGGTGCACGTACAACATTTTAGCAGCATGTAGTTTATTTTTTTGGCTTTAGCCAAGATATAATTAATAATATCTATATTGTCTGGTAAATTTAATAAATTAACCAATATTTATCAGACTGCGGGTAGTTAGAAAGCAAAACCTAAAGTTATCGGGCAGAGAGTTAAGTCATGCCAGTAACTTGGAAAGCCACCTGGTCCATCTAAATTCCATTTTTTATACAGTAGAACCTCGCTTAACGAGCACATCGCACAACGAGTATTTCGCATAACGAGCAAAACAAATTGTAAAAATTTGCCTCGCTTGACCAGCGATATTTCGCATAACGAGTGATGACGAGAGGGGAAGTCCCGAATTGTGCGCATGCGGCATGCTCCATCAGTCTGTGTTTAGCACTCATTCGGCTAGCATCTTAGTGTCGCTTTTGATCACATATTTTTTCAGACTTGTGATCACACATATTACTTATAAACATCAACAACCAGCCCATAACTTTATAGCCCGTTATATAATAAACACTCCAAACGATTTGCCAAATTCTTGGGTCATTAAATTTAATGACCAATTTCAAATTAAATTTTAAGAAATGTCTGAATTGTTAAATTTAATACAGATGGAAACATAACTGCCTACCTCTAATCAAATTAATTAATTTCTGATATTCAATTATAGCCTTCATATAACCCAAAAATTTGGCATATTGTTTGGAGTGTTTATCAAATATATTATCTGTGTTATTTTTTTTAATTTTTTTTTGTTTCTGAAAATAGAATTCTCATTTCAGGACGGTTCATTCTGCGCTAGATGAAAAGATGGTGATTCACGCTTTTTAACAGTATATATTGTACAATTGTTTTTGAATAAGTGTTATACATAAAACATTTGTGCATTTTTCGGCGTGGAACGTATTATCGTATTTCACATTAATTTCTATGGGAAAATTGTTTCGCTTAACGAGTGTTTCGCATTACGAGTAAGACTCTGAAACGAATTATGCTTGTTAAGCGAGGTTCCACTCTATCGGTAAACGCTATTTGATACCAGTCTGAGATCTAGGATATTTTTTTGTCCCATTGAAGTCTATCTCATTGCGGCTGTTTTTTTAAATTTTACTTTATGTTTAATTTATAGAAAGTTTACATTTTCATTATAATTTACGGTTCTGAAAACAGTCGTGTGCGACACTTTGGGTTGGAGAGCAGCTGCAGTCTGTCTTGATGACATATTAATGGGTTTTCGAAAATGTTAAGTTAAAATTTTAGATCCGATTTTTTCGAAATTTGATATGTTGGCAGATTACCGTTTGATATTCGATTGTGAAAGGCAAAGTGTTTTAGAATTAAAAATAGAAAATAATATATTAGAAAAAAATTAAGATACTATAATTTCAACTCTACTTTACTTAACCAGTGAAAACGTGCAATTTATCACCATCGGAGTATCTTGATATACGTAACAAAGAGAAAATAAAACACCGAAACACTTTATATGGTTTTTGTTTCAACGACTCTTATAGTGTTTTATTTATATAACTACAAAGGTTATCTTACGTAAGAGTTTATCACACCGGTGACCAATCTAACATATTTTAAAAATTCTTTACTCCTTTACAGTATACAACGTTAAAAATTTTTAAAGTGTGCGAGTTTAGTCTTTTGGTGTGATAAGCTGTAAAGTAAGATGATCTGTGTAATTTACTATAAATCAAATACTATAATATAATATAATAGAAGGTTTGAAAGTAGGTAAGGATCTCATAAAATTAATAATTGCTGCTGTTTTTTTTTTTTCTCAAGCACGTCGTGTTTGCCTGCTAGTTAATTATAGACGTTGAGTGGTGTGTCATTACGTCTTTTGTAATTATAATTCAATAAAAAAATTTCATATTTAATAACAAATATTTTAAATTGAAAATACGTAATAATAGAAAACAATTCATTATGTCTTCCATTCTTAACGATATTCAGCATAACAATATTCGATACATGGACTTCAACTTACATGTCTAATATATTTATATTTACAGAAAAAAATTTTGTTTAAAGTTTCAATCATTATAAATGCGATATTACCTGACTTTTAAGATCAATGCATAATAAAATGTTTATTGATAAGTTACAATAAACAGCAACGTATTTTAAAATGAAATTATTTCACAGTTTATTTCAGATTTTTCATCATACATCGTTACATAACTGTATCATATAATTATTGCATGCCTATATCATCGACTGTTATACGTATACATCAATGAATCTGCGTGCAGATTACAACAGATTTTTATGAGTTTCTTGCTGAATTTTCGAGTACTAATCTTAAAATTAAACTTATTGCTCATAACAGTGCGAAATTAATTTTCTAATTGCCTACATTGCGTGAATCTTCATTAAATGAGAGTTACCATAATAACATAACCTAATATCGAACGTTTGAAAAAAATAATTTATAAATTCTAATAAACTTTAGTAGTTACAATGTTGCATTTTAATAAATAATTGCCGTTTAAAGTTTTCGAAATGAAAATCTTCTGTGGAATTATTAAGTTTAATGGTTCGAAGTATTCTTTATATTTGAAAGACGAGGAAATACGGAGTGTAGAGAATTTACCATTTGAAATGTTTAAATGCGAAATTCAATTTAATTTATGAAAACAACATTACTCAGTTATTTTCCAAAAAATACCTTTATTGGAAACTTTTTTATAATTTTGAAGTAATCTCTGCAAGACAGACACAGGGATTCTTTGCCGAACCTTTTCATGAAATTCAAAATCTAAAAATTATTAATTTTTCAATTGTATTTTTATTATTAGACAAAAACATAACAAACGTTTTACTACATAAAGATATATTTTAATATATCAAACCTTTAATTTCTGTTCCAATTCGAGATCGCACTCAGCAAATCTTCTGATGTCTTGAAAAGACGTTTGCATCTGAAATAAGATATATAACACGTGTTAAAAATATCTAAAAATGTAGAAAGTACTGGAATTTCGATCAAAATACTTTACAGCAGATGTGAAGGCAGATAACAAGAATCCAATTAAAATACAGACGAAAGTAAGAGTAGCGCAGAGCAAAGAAAACAAAACTTTCAACTCGAACTTTACTTCAGAAAAGTTGAAAATAAAGTACATTAGATTCGTTTGCATTAATAAAGTACCGTAAATTATTGTGAATACGTAATTGAACGGTCCGTTGAGTTGATTGGTAAAATTCCAAAATTCATCGTGTTGTGCTATAATTTCATTTAGTTCAGATTTCAAATTTGAAATGTTATTTTTCAGCAGATACAAATTTTCCGATATCTTTTCGAATGCCTTCATTAAAGTAACGTAAAGCAAAACGAGGAAGAAAACGATGTACACTACAGCGCCAACGATTAAAGTGTTGCACAGGCCAACTTCTATTATGCAGGTAAATGATTCATATTTAAAATCTTTCTTTTTCTAAATGCAGGATAAAATAAAATAGCGATTATGCATCCAATAAATATCGTAAAAGTAACAGTTACAATTACTGCGAGAAATCGTACAGTATTAATAGTAGCATATAACTCATGTTTAGGGAAACAATATGACGTTTTCAATTGTATTCTTAGATTCAGTTTGACTCTTTCGACAGTACTGTACATTGCAGCCATAGCCAAAGTAATACTCGCAATAGATACTCTGACAAATATGTTATATTTAAATACCGCGTATTAGGAAAAGCTAGGAGTTACATCTGATACGTAAGGAATTGTCATACATAGAAGTAGGAAAAAATGCATTTAATAAAGACATTCAATAAATGAGATGTAAAAGCTAAACAGTTTTCGGAAGTAACCATCAGTGTTTAAGATACCGGAGCAAGAATAAAAAATTCCCAGCCGTAGACTATTGAAATTGTAGTAAATGAAGATTGAAAACACTGCAGACATATTTTGTCTTTTTGATTCACTGCAGGCTAACACTTATTATATTTTTTTAAGTAAGTGAATTAAGTTATGGTTAAATAAAGTGTATAATTTAATAAAAAATAATTATTCGCAGCCGTTCCCTTTTTACATAAAGTAATTTGAACACTTCCGTGTAGAAAGCAAAGTAAATGCTAACTTTGAAATAAAATTTTACTGCCTAGTCACTTATATAAATGCTGTATATTAATATCACTTATATTTGTATTGATTACTTATATAAATGAGATTTACATTTTACTTTAACGGAAATGGATTTTCATGCAGTGTTTCGAAAATTTTCCGGAATTTTAATGTTTCATCAAACGAAATAGATCGATAAACGAAACGTTTATCGATCGAATAAACCAATAAGAAAAATTTTATAAATTTCAAAATGCACTTATGTCTTTCACTGTGTAGGTAAATGGGCACTTTACTTGCATGTTTAAAATAAACATCATTTCATGTGACGGCAATTGAAGGTGGAGGAATCCAGACACGTGTGTGACCGAGATACTGTGTCATTCGACCTTGTTTCTTTTTTATTTGATCGCCTTTGGATCTCTTACTAATCATCATAATAAAAAATGGATGTTTCATAAACAAACTTATAAAACAAACGATTATGTTCGATTTTATGTATAAGCTTTAGTTTTCCCATAAAATATTAAAAATATTACACTTATAAATGACTTTAATATTCCATAATAAAGGAAGAAATTTTATAATAATGATATAAACTTGTTGTATAGAGAAAGGAATTCTTTTATATTTGAAAATTTTTGCCAAGGTATAAATTTTTGCTTTAAAAATAAACTACTAAACATTTATGATTTCAGTAATTATTTTTCAGCTCACGAACTATTTAACGAAAGTAGATATAGTTAGGAATTTTTAAAACACAAACAGAAATCGACATGTATGTTCGAGTTTGTAGGATTAAATTCGAAAATGTATTCCGGTTCTGCAAAGTTTAAAAAATGAACGACAAAAGAAACAAATAAATCAATTATTAAGAAACTTTTAATCACGATTTATACAAGCAAACGTGTTATTGAATATTATAAGAATTCGTAAAATACATTACAAAGGTGTGGTGAAGAATGATGTCGTGCGCCATCCATGCCTTTAGAATTGACAGATTAGTGCTATGCACGCGATTGATTTTTACTAAAGTCGATTTCAATATATTTAGTTTTAGGCACATTAAATCAATTATTCAAAGGGCGTCAGGAGTATAAAAATGTACATCGGCACACAAAATGTAGGATAACAGTTACGGAAAAAACTAATTATCATGGTACCTCTCTCACTCTTCCCTACTATTCGATTCTTGTCCACTGCATCGGTATGACTTAATTTGATCAGTATCGAGCGGGGAACTGACCATTGAACTTGAACACTGGTTTTCTCTAATTCAAGATTTTCTACTAACGTTCCTGGGTGAATCGTTCTCAATGAGTCACTCCGAATGGAAATGATATCAACGTAACACTTCATTAACTTCAGTGTCGACTTCTCAAGATTTTAGCTTTTGTTAATATTTAATTGGTTTAAAGCAACAGATTCGACACAAGATGTGCGTATCCAACGTCATAACCTAGAAAACTAGAAGAAACGTTTAAAACATTTACATGTGCTATTCCACGGCACACTCTAGAATGTTTTCAAAATTTTATATCGAGACCACATCTGGTGTGTTAAATGTGCATCGTGAAGATCGAAGGAAAAATTGTCCTAGAAATCAATATAAATTTACAGAAATCATAAACTCGATCGATATGTAGCGCTCGATCGAATGATAAACGGAAATCTTACTATGGTCTTTACGTGGCAAATTTTGACTTCGAATATTTCAAGAGATGGCACCGCAAAATGTTGCGTGAATAGCTAAATAACTTGCTGCTGAATTTTTTTTGTATAAGATACAGTTATCATTTATCAGACGACACTCGTATGTAATATGACAGTTTCATCAATAAAATTTTATTTAAATATCAATAATTCGCGTGTTTAATCGATTTGTTAACTTTTTATTATAATAAACTACTATTATGAGTGTAACATTTTAAATATTTTGTCACAAAAAATAAAACATTTACATAAAATCGAAACATAATCGTTTGATTCATAAATTTGTTTACGGAGCATTCATTTTTTGTTACGTCGACTACTCAGAGATCCGTAGGCGATCAAATAAAATAGAAACATTTCGAATAACAGTTACAGTATCTCGGTCACACACCAGTCTAGAAACCACCGCTCGCTCTCACTTAACATGACGTTTACTTGAAACATGCAAGTAAAGTGCCTATCTATCTAGAAAATGGAAATAGACATAAGCGCATTCTGCACTTTATAGAAACTTTCTTATTAATATATTCGATAGATAAACATTAGTTAACAATAATGTTTGTTTAAAAATTCCACTCCCGCTTGCCATCACGTGATATGAGGTTTATTTTAAACATGCCTATCTGCCTAGAAAGTGCAGAAAGACGTAAGTTTGTTCAGCACTTTATAGAAAATTTCTTAGTTTAGTCGATAGATAAACGTTAATTATTTTGTTTGTTGAAACATTAAAATTCCAGAGTTTATGGAAATATCGCATGAAACTTCCATTTCAATTAGAGTAAAATAGGAATCTCATTTATATAAGTAATCAATACATATACAGTATAAGTGATATTAATACATAACATTTATATAAGTGGCTACGCAGTATAATTTTCTCTACGATGCTAGCAGTCAGTATATGCTCTAGTATATAGCTTCCTCTACACAAAAGTGTTGTAATTACTTTTATGTAAGAAAAACTGATTGAGAGTAATTATTTTTAATTAAAGTATATACTTTATTTAACAATAACTCAATTCGCTTAATTCGCACAATTACTAAAAAGTATGATAAGAATCATTTCAAATGTAAATCCTGAAGTTGATAATCAGAAGGACGAAATATGTCTGAAGTGTCTTCTCTCTTCATTTACTACAATTTCAATAGTCTACGGCTGAAAATTTTTTATTCCTTGCTCCTGTGTCTTAAACACTGATGGTCACTTCCGAATACTTTTTAACCTTTACGTCTCATTTATTGAATGCCTTTATTGGATACATTCCTTTCTTCTTATATGTATGACAATTCCATACGTATCGGAAGTAACTCCTTGCTTTTCCTGGAACTCGGTATTCGAGTATGACATATTTGTCAGAGTATCTTCTGCGAGTATTACTTTGACCGTGGCTCTAATATTTAGTACTGTCAAAAGAGTCAAACTGAATCTAAGAATACAATTAGAAAACGTCATATTGTTTCCCTAAACATGAGTTATATGCTACTATTAATACTGTACGATTTCTCGCAGTAATTGTAACTGTTACTTTTACGATATTTATTGGATGCATAATCGCTATTTTATTTTATCCGCTTTAGAAGAAAGAAAGTCCTTTAAATATGAATCATTTACCTGCATAATAGAAGTTGGCCTGTGCAACACTTTAATCGTTGGCGCTGTAGTGTACATCGTTTTCTTCCTCGTTTTGCTTTACGTTACTTTAATGAAGGCATTCGAAAAAGTATCAAAAAATTTGTATCTACTGAGAAAAAACATTCCAAATTTGAAATCTCAACTGAATGAAATTATAGCGCAACACGATGAATTTTGGAATTTTACCAATCAACTCAACGGACCGTTCAATTACGTATTCACAATAATTTACGGTACTTTATTAATGCAAACGAATCTAATGTACTTTATTTTCAACTTTTCTGAAGTAAAGTTCGAGTTGAAAGTTTTGTTTTCTTTGCTCTGCGCTACTCTTACTTTCGTCTGTATTTTAATCGGATTCTTGTTATCTGCCTTCACATCTGCTGTAAAGTATTTTGATCGAAATTCCAGTACTTTCTACATTTTTAGATATTTTTAACACGTGTTATATATCTTTTTCAGATGCAAACGTCTTTTCAAGACATCAGAAGATTTGCTGAGTGCGATCTCGAATTGGAACAGAATTTAAAGGTTTGATATATTAAAATGAACGTTATACTACGTAAAGATATATTATGTTTTTGTGTAATTATAATACAACTGAAAAATTAATAATTTTTTAGATTTTGAATTTCATGAAAAGGTTCGGCAAAGAATCCCTGTGTCTGTCGTGCAGAAATTACTTTAAGATTACAAAAAAGTTTCCAATAAAGGTATTCTTCGGAAAATATACAGGAATGTTGTTTTCATAAATTAGATTGAATTTCGCATTTAAATATTGCAGATGGGAAGTTCTCTACATTCTATATTATCTGGTCTTTCAAATATAAAGAATACTTCGAAACATGAAACTTAATAACTCCACACAAGATTTTTATTTCGAAAGACAACTTTAAACGCCAATTATTTATTAAAATGCAACATTGTAACTACTAAAGTTTACTAGAATTTACAAATTATTTGTTTCAAACGTTCGATATTAGGTGTTATTTTTATGGTAACTCTCATTTAATGAAGATTCACGCAATGTAGGCAATTAGAAAATTAATTTTCCTCTGTCATGAGCAATAAGTTTAATTTTAAGATTAGTACTTGAAAATTCAGCGAAAAACTCATAAAAATCTGTTGTAATCTGCACGCAGATTTATTGATGTATACGTATAACAGTCGATGATATAGACATGCAATAATTATATGATACAGTTATGTAACGATGTATGATGAAAAATCTGAAATACTCTGAAAAATAATTTCACTTTAAAATACGCTGTTGTTAATTGTAATTTGTCAAGAAACATTTACTTATACATTGATCTTAATAGTCAGGTAATGCCGCATTTATAATGACTGAAACTTTAAACGGAATTTTTTTCTGTAAATAGAATTATATTAGACATTTAAGTTGAAATCGATATATCGAATAGTATAATGCTGAATATCGTTTAGCAAAAAAGACACATTCCATTGTTTTCTGTTATTATTAAGTGTTTTATGTCGTGGCTATAATTTGGCTATGGGAGGGCGGCAGGTATATCTATGCTGAGAGGGCGTCTTTGTAGCATTGAAGCACGAGTTGTGCTTATCTTAAATGTAAAGCTTGTGAAACAGTTAGTTAAGAATAAAGTTGTTATACCGTTCAAGGGCTGGATTAATTGTGAGTTCACATATCTTAGCGTGCGTCAATAACGTAACAAAGGGTTATGGGCCCAGGAAGAAAATTCCAGCGTTGATGCAACTGGATTGAACGACTAGCCACGGTAAGCCTAAATTTGCTTTCGTAGAAACCGAACCTTTATAACGAATAGAATGGCCGAAATAGGACATGGTCAGTTACCGAAGTTTACGGGTAACAATTTTACAAGCTGGAAATACGTATAATGGCCATCCTAGAAATTAGAGATCTGGAAAATCTGTTAACAGATGACCCACCTACGGATCCGCCGAAGAGGGGAAATGGAAAAAAACGGACTCCCAGGCCAGAGGCATTTGAACTTGCGCGACGGATGACACACAAGTGGCTCTTATCTTAACGTGTAGAACGGCAAAACAAATTTGGATTCACTTAAGAGAAAGATATGAAGAGGACCTAGGGAAACAAGCGATAGAGGCCTTAAACAATGTGGCGAGATTAGTAATGAATCGTGACGAAACATGGAGAGATTATCTATTAAGAGGAGAAAAACTTCTAGAGAGTGCTAGGATAATGGGGGCTCAACTAGAAAACGACGAATTCATCACCACACTATTGAAAGGTTTACCGCAAAAGTACAACCTAATACCATGCAATTCGACAACCTAAAAGAACCAAAGATCCCTGACGTGAGAAAAACCTTTGAAAGGTATGAAGAAAGAAATGGGCCCGAACAGAGGAAAAACCTCGCAGCCTACAGAGCATATCACCCACCGAATTACAAAACTCCAAAAGACAATGCACAAAGAAAATCTCGAACAAGGAAAATGCTATGCTACATCTGCCGTAAACCAAATCACAAGGCAATTGAATGTTGGTTAAACCCGATTAACAAAGCAAGGAATAGAGACAAAAGAGATAACTACTTCGATCTCGATAACCGAAGATCAAATTTCAAAACTTCTAAAATAGCTTGGGAAAACTCAGCTAGAGAGGACGATAACCGACAGAGAAAGGAAAAATCAGCTAACGAGAATAACAATCGACAGAGATTAATGACTTTAAACACAAACGGTGAGCCAGATACATGCTGGATCATAGACAGTGGGGCTACCAGTCACATGACCTCAAATCGCCAATGGTTAGAGAGCATGAGTGAAGACAGAAAAACAATCACCATGGCCTATAATAAAGTCATACACTCAGAAGGCATCGGAGTCGCAGAAATAAGAGACGAAAACTTTAATAGATTACTTCTTGAAGACGTACTATACACCCCAGATCTGAGCAACAATTTAATTTCTGTAACCAAACTGGCAAAGGAGGGAATCAAGATAATCTTCGACGCCGAGAATTGTAAAATACTTGACGAAAGAGGAAATGTCATCATGTTGGGCAAGAAGTGGAAAGACCTATACACTGTTAGACTCAGGACCCCCAGCCATGAATACAGTATGAAATCCCACCATAATGACTGGGAGACCTGGCATAAGCGACTCTGCCATATCAATGGAAATTACATGAACATTTTAGCCAAGAACGAGATGGTACACAAATTCCCACTCGTACCACAATCCAACACACCTGTATGCGATACCTGCATTCGAGCGAAGTTCACCAGGAAGCCCTTTAAGCCAGTGATCACAAAACAATCAAAAAATCCTCTCGATCTCCTACATCTTGACTTAGTCGGACCCTTCAGAGATGAATCAATGGGAGGAGCAAAGTACGTACTCACCATTGTGGACGATTACTCAAGAAAACTTTTCACCAAATTCTTAAGAGCCAAATCCGAAACGCCGGAAGAAATCATAGACTTCATAAAAAACGTGGAAAACGCAACTTCGAGAAAAGTCAAACAAATCAGATCTGATAACGGGGGAGAATTCCTTAACGAAAACCTAAGGACGTTTTTAGAGGATAAGAGGTATTAACCATCAACTGACTAATTACTACTCCCCTGCTCAAAACGGCGTGGCAGAAAAGGCCAACAGAACTCTCATCGAGGGTACCACAGCGCTACTAATAGAAGCGGAACTGCCAAAAAACTTCTGGGCTGAGGCAATGAATTGCTTCACTTATGTACGCAATCGGACACCCATCCAGAACGACATGAAGAGAACCGCCGAGGAATTGTTCTCTGGAAGAAAACCCACTGTAGGACACTTGAAAGTATTCGTCTGTAAAGCATATTATTGGATTCTCAAAATGAAGAGAAGTAAACTTGACTCAAAGGCGGAACTAGGAATCTTTGTGGGATACTCATCCTGTAGGAAAGCGTACCGAATATTCGACCCTACCACTACGACCGTAATCGTGTCACGTGATGTAAAATTTTTAGAAAACCAAAGGGGCAAAGACCTCCAAAAACAAGCGAATCCAACGCAGGACTATACCCTAGTCGATATAAAGAGACAGTGCACTGATACAACTTCTACAGCTCAGGACATAGAGGATACAGAAGTCGCAAATCCTGATAACGAAATCGAGACAGATTACGACCAAAATGAACCTATAGAGGAAACCTCACTCTCCAATTGAAGGGAAAAGACCTAGACCACCTCTAAATTTCTACTATGAACCACCTCTAATCCCCGTATTCACCAACACGAGTTAGAGTTAGAGTTAGGGTTAACTCTCGAGTTATTGGTAAATTGGTATTCACCAACTCCGAATTTCGAGTCAAACACAATAACCCTAACTCTAAGTCTAGAAAATCGGCGAGTAGACGATAACTCTAGGTTTGACGCCTGCGCAAAGCGATCTATTTCAGGGGAAAATGGCGACATTCGACGAGGACGAAGCCGAGATGCTAGAAAATCTGAAGTATCTAGATTGTATAGACCGTATGGAACGAAGAAGTCGACGGATTATTTCTCCAAGAAGTAATGACTTCGAACAATTGGACGATTACGACTTTCTATGTCGATATCGTTTGCCAAAAGAGAGCGTAAGAAACATAGTAGAACGAATTGGTGACAATTTAGTTTCTACATCATCGAGAAATTATGCGATGTCGCCGATGGAACAACTGTTGTTGGCTCTACGTTTTTATGCCACGGGAACATTTCAGTTGGTCGTAGGCGATTTAAATGACTTAAGTCAATCATCTGCTTGCAGAGCGATTAATAGAGTGAGTTTTTTAATTGCACAAATGTCAGCAGATTATATTCAGTTGCCAAAAACAGAATCTGAAAGAACGCAAGTAAGTAGGCCTAATATCCCTTTATCTTTCGAAACTATAGTAATAAAATAATTTTATATTGTTTTTTTTTACAAGTTTCTATATTAGAATCATTAATTTAAATTATATATAGTCTTTATTCATTTAATTAATACATTACTTTTCAAAGTATGAACTGTAATAAAATATAAAAATAATAGATCAAGTATATATTTATATTTTCAGATAAGTCAAGACTTTTTTCATTTGAGTGGTTTTCCATGTGTGTACGGAGCCATTGACTGCACCCACATTCCAATTCAGTCACCGGGAGGAGAAACTGCCGAATTATTTCGAAATAGAAAAGGATATTTTTCTATTAATGTTCAGACAGTTTCAGATAGCCAACTGAAAATCAGGAATATAGTAGCCAGATGGCCAGGTAGTTCTCATGATAGCACTATATTTGCCAATAGTCATCTGTGTGCTATGTTTCAAGCAGGAGACATTCCGTCGAAATATCATCTTCTTGGTGACAGTGGATATGGATGCAAGGCCTATCTGTTAACACCAATATTAAATCCACAAAGTGATCAAGAAAAAAAGGTAATTATTAAAGTTTATGATATATATTATTAAAATATATTTAATGCATAATATAGTTTTAAATGATCATATATATTTCAAAATTAATATCAATTATTTTTTCTTTGAAAGGTATAACAGATGCCACATAAAAGCACGAAACACGGTGGAACGGCAATATGGTTTGTGGAAACGACGTTTTCCCTGTTTATCAGTAGGTTTACGTTGCAACCTTCAAAATGCTATGGCTGTCATAGTTGCCACTGCAGTGCATTGCAATTTCACATGGAAATATGACAGTTCCAACAGAATCTGATGATATTTCCATGAATGAAGATGTTCCAGTGCCTGTTGTCAGAAGTCAGAATGCAGCTGGATTTGCAAAGAGAAATGCATTAATAGCAGATTTCTTTAGCATTTAACTTCTGAAATATTTGCATAATCTTAAAAGATTATGCAAATATTTCAGAAGTTAAATGCTAGAAGTTAAATAATCTTTTAAGATTATGCAAATATTTCAGAAGTTAAATGCTAGAAGTTTAAAATAATCTTTTAAGATTATGCAAATATTTCAGAAGTTAAATGCTAGAAGTTAAATAATCTTTTAAGATTATGCAAATATTTCAGAAGTTAAATGCTAGAAGTTAAATAATCTTTTAAGATTATGCAAATATTTCAGACATTATTATTAAAAGGCCCTTTTCGGAGCCAAAAATTTTGCTTAAGAGTTAGCCAAATCAATATAAGTAAAAAATATCAAAACTTTCAATATTGTTATACATCAAATTTTGATTATCCAAATAAATTTCTTTTTTGAAATAAAAGATATTTTTGTTACTCAAGAAAATCTTTTATGCTGAAGAAGGATTAGTGATAATAAATATATTAAATATAAATATGCATAAAGATGCTGCAATTTGAAGAACATTTTCTTTTTTTAAATTTCTATAAACAATTTTATTTGATGTTAAACAGATAATTGATGAACAATTAAGATAGAAGATAGGAAAGCATTTTGTGGAGATCATCACCAGAATTGCCAGTGAAAGAATATCAACTGAACACAGTAACATATGAAATCACATCTGGTTCATATTTCGCTACAAGGGCTTTGAAACAACTGTCGAATGATAAAAGAAAAATTTTCACGAGGCTTTTTAATGGTTGAACGCGACTTCTACTTTAACGATTAAATGACAGGTAGAGACAAAGACGACGAAGCAGTTTATTTGTGTCAACAGCTTACAAAGATGCTGAATAAAGGACAATTTTGTCTTCGCTAGTAGATCTCAAATATCGGGGAAGTGATATTAGCCTTACATTAGACCCGGCCTGGCCAACCCAAATTGTTTCGCGGGCCACTTTGACCACGCGTAACATTACGGTGGGCCACAATTTAGGCAAACATGCTTTTAAAAAAGTAAAACAAATACAAAATGAATAAGATTTTATTGTTATACCAAGAGTTCGTACTCGCACTTGCGCATTATAACAATGACACATGCAAATTTTCAATTATTTAATTGTTTCGGTATACACATAACGGGAAACAAAAGGTTTAATAGATATATAATATTGCTTAGCGGGCCACACAATTGAACGTGACGGGCCGGGGGTTGGCCAGGCTTGCATTAGACCTAAAGTACTAATAATCCTCAGATTAGGGTATCAGACTTGACTAAACCTTAGCTTAGATCTTAATTGAAACACTATGAAAGATATATCTTACTTCGTGTTGTGCGAATTCTATAGTCAACAACCTACAAAACGTACAGTGATTTCAGACATCGTACGCATATTTGCTCCATTGGCGTGGTTAGCACCAGTCACAACCAGGGTCAAAATGACGATCCAAGGCGTTTGGACAATTCGAATACAGTGAGATGAACACTTACCGACAGTCTTTGCAGAACTATGGACGAGCTTTAGGGAGAAACTTCAAACCTTAATGAACAAAAATAAAAATACAACGTCATGCGATTGACAGAAAATTTCCACTTCAACTGCATGAGTTTGCTGACGCATTTGAACGAGCTTATTCTGCGGTCGCGTACAGCAGGCGACAAATTCAAGGAGAAGTTGTAATCAAGATATTCTGTGTAAAAATTCAGAAATGTTTTTCAGATGATCGTAGTCTTTTCCTTTTTTCTTTTTTCCTTTTGGTGTTGCAGGCATTTTTCTGGCTCTTTTCAAAGTGGTTGCCTTCCATAATCAGAATACACATTGAATATGTGCTTTAATAAATTGTCAAACTTATTCGGCTGAACTAATTGCCGAGTATTTCATCAACTTGTTGTACAGTACATAAGAGAACAAAAATATGAATCTGACTGTGTACTGTCCAATAATCCCCATAGGATTAAGTCTTTTTCAAAATATTAGTGACGTTGAGTAAATAATTTAGTTAATTTTAAATGTAATTAGCATGAATACATAATACTTGTTAAATAGTATAAACAATGGAAATGCACTTGTACTCGGAACTGAATTTTTACGTATGGTTGTTCTTTTATGAAAGCCCGTACAGATTGTAAGTAGTAATTATTAAATGGTTTTTATATATAATTATAACGAGAGAAAATGTTTTAGATATGTCAATAAAAAACGGGTTGAAAATTTACGTCAACCCGAAGTGCATATGTAAAAGAGGAATTGATGAATATATTGTGCCGCTTAGAGGGTGCCGCTTAGGTTGAAAGGGAAAGTTTATCGGGTGGTGGTGAGACCAGCTATGCTGTATGCTATTGAGACTGTGAGCTTGAGGAAAACCCATGTCAAAAGGATGGAGGTGGCGGAGATGAGGATGCTCCGCTGGATGTGTGGGGTTACGAGAAGGGATCACATTCGAAATGAATGTGTGAGGGGGACTGTGAAAGTTACGAACATAGAAGCAAAGATACAGGAGGCAAGGTTGAAGTGGTTTGGTCATGTGGTACGAAGAGAAGAAGAGTATGTGGGAAGAAGGGTTATGCAGATGTCAGTGAGGGGGAGGAGGAGGCGGGGACGACCGCGGAGACGGTGGATGGATCTTGTGGCGGAGGACTTGAGAGGGAAGCATCTGAATGTGGAGGCAGCCCAAGACAGGGAGCAGTGGAGGCGACTCATCAGAAACAGCGACCCTACATAGAGTGGGAAAAGCTGAGGAAGAAGAAGAAGAAGATTGTGCATGGCTAAACCATTGGATAACTGTTGGCTGTAGGAAATACTATACCTGACATTAAAAATTATAGAGTTAAAATAATAACAATATAGCTACTCTATTCAAGAAATGCTTTTTTACATTAATATTAAACAGGAAATTGTTTAACTATATTATCCTTTAAAAAATAGTAACATATTATTTGTAAAATACCTCGTATCTTTCCTAAATGTGCCTAAACATAATCATGTCAGTTAATTTTATTACATTCGTCAGTACTAAAAAGAAATGGTTTTCTGAAACATATCCGATACAAAATGAAACATAAAAGTAATATAATTAATTATGTTATAATAATTATAACATAATAAATTGCAAGTTAGATCATGCTTAATATGAAGGCAAATATTATTATTGAAATGGCTTACATGTCCTGAAGCGATAAAAAGTAAATTTTTCGTCGTGACTTTACACTTCATACCAATACACTTCCATTTGCAGAAGACAATTTCCGTTCTGTTCAAATTCACCATCATTATAAATCCGGTATCGTAAGATCTTAATAATAACATTTTATCTAATAAAATGTCTCTTGGTGAATTATATTTAAAAGCAATGTATTTTAAAATTAAGTTATTTCACAGTGTATTTTGGATAGTTTATCATAAATCATTAAATTATTAAATTGTACTATCATTAAAATGTCTTTATCCTCGAAAATTATACAGCAATAAATCTACACGCACGTATTTTTTGATTTTTTTTGCTCAATTTTAAGGAGCTAATCTTAAAATTAAATTTGTTACATAACACGATGCGAAATTAATTTCCTACTTTTATACATCGCGTGAATCTTCATTAAATGAGTAGTTTGCACAAAAATAAGACACAATATCAAACGTTTGAAGCAAAGTACTGGTGAATTATAATAACTTTTTAATGATTGCGACGTGGCAGTTTAACAAGTAATTCTTATTAAGAGTCGTTTTTCTGTGAAATTATTAAGTTTTATGTTTCGAAGCATTCTTGACATTTGAAAGACCAGAAAATATGGAATCTAGAGAACTTCCCATCTGCAATATTTAAATGCGAAATTCAATTTAACTTATAAAAAACATTACTCAATATTCTTGCAACGATTACCTTTATTGGAAACTTTTTTGTAATCTTAAAGTAATCTCTGCACGACAGACACAGAGATTCTTTACCGAACCTTTTCATGAAATTCAAAATCTAAAAAGTCATTAATTTTTATTATTACACAATAACATAACAAACGTTTTACTACATAAAGATATATTTTAAATATATCAAACCTTTAACTTCTGTTCCAATTCGAGATCGCACTCAGCAAATCTTCTGATGTCTTGAAATGACGTTTGCATCTGAAAAAATATATAACACATTTTTAAAATTTTCAAATGTAGAAAATCTTGGATTTTTCCATAAAAATACATTACAGCAGATGTGAAGGCGGATAACAGGAATCCGATTAAAATACAGACAAGAGTAAGAGTAGCACAGACCAAAGAAAAGAAAACTTTCAACTCGAACTTTAGTTCAGAAAAGTTGAAAATAAAGTACATTAGATTCGTTTCCAATAATAAAGTACCGTAAATTATTGTGAATACGTAATTGAACGGTCCGTTGAGTTGATTGGTAAAATTCCAAAGTTCGTCGTGTTGCGCTATGATTTCATTCAGTTCAGATTTCAAATTTGAAATGTTTTTTCTCAGAAGATACAAATTTTCTGATACTTTTTCGAATGCCTTCATTAAAGTAACATAAAGCAAAACGAGGAACGAAACGAAGTACACTACAGCACCAACGGTTAAAGTGGAGCACAGACCAACTTCTATTATGCAGATAAATGGTTCATATTTAAAAGTCTTTCCTTTTTCTAAATGTGGATAAAATAAAATAGCGATTATGCATCCAATAAATATCGTAAAGGTAACAGTTACAATTACTGCGAGAAGTCGTACAGTATTAATAGTAGCATATAACTCATGTTTAGGGAAACAATATGACGTTTCTAATTGTATTTTTGGATTCAGTTTTACTCTTTTGACAATACTGAATATTACAGCTATAGCTAAAGTACTACTCGCGACAGATACTCTGTCATATATGTCATAATTAAATGCCGCGAACCAGGAATAGCAAGGAGTTACATCCGATACGTAAGGAATTGTCATACATAAAAATAGAAAGGAGTGTATCCAATAACAGAATTCAATAAATGAGATGTAAATGTTGTAAGTTATGCGGAAACAATAATCAATGTTTAAGTTACAGAAACAAGGAGTAAAAAATTCCCAGCCGTAGATCATTGAAATTGAAGTAAACGAAGAGAGAAAACACTTTAGACATATTTCGTCTTTCTGATTTTCAACTGCAGGACTTACACTTGAAATGATTCTTATCATATTTTTAAGTAGATGTAAATCGTATGGAAAATACAGTTTATCACTAAATTAACGATAGTTTGTAATTAGTATCTTTGTCTTACATGAAAATAACTTAAATGCTTTTGTGTCAATTCTTCACAATTAATCGCAACTTATTACCTTTTAAAAGTCTAACTCCAATAATGTGGTTTATCACATGACAAATGTCGAAATGTCGTTTTTGATTGCAAACTGTTTCAAAATTAAAAACGACACATTTTAGAAGCTATAATTGTCATAAAAACACAAAACACTAGTTATATTCTGCAAAGAAAAAAACACTGTCCGAAGAAAATCATCAACGAGGTGAGTATGGTACAGATCAAAGTGACTTTACAGTATAAATACACAATTACATTGTTGTGAATTGATATAACAACTGACTGTTTAGTTCTGGCTCGCGCTTAGATTATACAAATAATAGTATATTAAGGGTTAAATACTACACATAACGGTTAAAGTTTGATTTTTCATGTTATATAATACTTAAACAAAATCTGGTAAAAAGTTAAATTTCAGAAATACGATCGAGATTTATATGGTAAAAAAAAAATTCTAAGTGACAACCCTGCCCAAAACGTAGTACAAATTTCAGTGTTTTAAATTAACATGGCGGTCGATAGTAGCTGTCGTAGACGCAAATACACTGTATTACGATGACAGCCACCATGTGTACAATAATATAAAACTTCGTATGGATAGTTTGCTATGGGTCATCTATAATCCAATGCACATAACCTTGATTTTTAGCCAAACTTCTATGACACGAAACCTTATAACTCGAATTTGAAACTTTTTTCTTTTTCGACCAATTTGAATTAACCGAGTTAACGGCTAATTTGAAAATACGTCACACTTCACAACGAGATTACCGGAAAACAAGGAATTACATGCGACGTGAAATCATCTTTATACAAATAACCAGAATTTGTGCATCTCATAAATATAATTATAAATAAAACGAAATGTTTGAGAAGTTTCAGCGAGTATCATTAAAGTTCCCAACGTAGATGCAAAGTCTAAAACCTTTAAATATATCTCCTGTAATATATTTATAATAGAATTTACAAATTTCTTATCAGTCTTGATATGTAAGAGTATTAAGTGCAAGAAAACCTGTCAATCGGATCAATTAATAGTCATTAGTAATTAGATTTCTGTGCCATCAGCCATTTTAATTGCAATACTTTGTACGCAGACTAAATGCAAGCTCTAAAGCACAACTTCTATATATAATATAAGTATTATCTATGTAAGATCGCTACTTTGTTGCGTGTATTCTAAAAATAAATCTCTTAATACTTATGCAAGTGAATACCCAGAAATTTTCGACATTGAAACTCACTATAAAATTGATTTATATATACAACTATAATTCTAAATATTTTTCTTAAGAGTTTTATTCATTAGTGAAATAACCAAAATGGGTATTAATAGAATACATTTTACAGCATTTGTTATTAGAAAACTCAATTTGAATGTATGTAGAAACATGTACGTCGAACTATATTATTTACAATCAATGTTTACATAAGAAAATGGGATTCATCCTTTATATTTTATACAATATAATACATGCATATATCAATCTTCTACAATTTCTATATAGATGCTATGTAATAGGTAAGTTTGTATTGGTAAATTTTCCATAAGATACGTATTGTCGTAAAGAATTTCTACAAAACAACGTAAGCAATATTCGATTTAGAAAATTAATTCATTATATAAGAAATGAAAGTTAAAATGGCGCTCATTTTATCTTTTTATATAAGAAATCAAGACTTGAATTTCTAGACGTTTGTGTTCTAATTAGCAAAATACTTAATAAACTTAAACGCTAATATAAATTATCACATTTTACAGAGTATAGGTATGTATCAAATATACATATTCATCCACTTGTACATTTTATTCTTCAAAATTTGTAAATTATTCTCCCACTACGCAATTTGTAACTAGACAAATAATCTGTTAATGAGAAGTTGGGTAAAATTTTACACCGCATAAGCTTACTTTACTGAGAGTAACAATGCATATTCAACACAAACGAAATTACACTAAACCGCCCACCAGTGGCAAAGCGGTATTTTTACCCTGAACACTAGGAGTTCGGCCGTTTGTTCGTGCCTCGCTCGGACGAACTAGCCACGTGGAGTTTTCCGTGTTTTTCCACTCTGTAACGCCTAAATAGGGGCAAGTTCCCTTAAAAAGACCGCTCGGAAAGCATTGCCGTTGCCACAAACAAACACGCAGAACCTTTTTTTTATTTTTACAATTTTGTTTGAATTATGGTATAATAGAATTGAATTGTTTCTAAATTTTATGAAGAGTTTTGGTAAAGAAACTGTGTTTGTCGTGTGGAAATTTCTTGATAATTACTAAAAAGTTTCCTATTAAAGTAAGTTATGCGTATGTATAATTATTTACGTAATTACAATGCTGGTTCTTAGATTTAAGTAATCTTTTATACGTTTCAGATAAAATGTTCTCTGAATTTCATATTTTCTGGCCTAGAAAATATAAAGGAAGCTACTAGACGTAAAGATTAACAGTAGAATAGTTAATGAAACGAAATACTCTGTAATTAGCATACAATATTTTTTAATCATAACACTAGTCGATAAATAAATTTTTTGACTGCGGTAAATTCAATGATAAAATGTCTGAAATAAATGATCATGTAATTAAATTGGTTGGTTGTAAGTAAAGCAATTCTACTGTGAACTCGCTGGCTCAGCTTCTGAATGTATGTGCCAAATCGGTATACAAGTTGAATCTAGGGTTTCTGAAACGGAATCCCGGGATCCAATTTGTTGTTTTCTATCACGGGAAATATCTCGAGAAATTTTTTTCTCATCCCGGGAAATCTCTTAATTTTTTTAAAAATTCACTTTTTTTCTTATTTTCTGTTAAGGGTGAAGATATTTTTCGAATAGAGAGTATAATTAACTCATAAACAGCCAGAATACATTTGTGTTCATTAATATTAAGCCTGTTTATTAGTTTTTTAAAGTTTTGCTCTTTATGGCATGTCATAAATGGTCAATAATCAATACGTAGCTTACTTGTGACAGGACTGAAAATTCTTAACTTGTCAGTACCTGTAATATCTGGAATAATAGTGCTTATGCTGTCTTAAGTTTTAACAATACACGGTAGCTACAATAGCTGCGTAAAGCCAGGTTGTGTAAATTGAGCAAGGTTACAAACGAGTACAAAGTATGCGAGTAAGAAGTTTTTCTTCGTAAACCTGATTATTAAAGACAAACGAACTGCCGAAACGAATAAGCTTGATGTTTCTATTAAAGCAGCCGAGGTAGACAAATCAAGTAGTAGAGAGCAAAAGAAGTACTACAACCTCGAATCGAACTAGAAATCTTCCAGGCTACAGGTGGAAACACACGTACCATCTGTCGTCTCTTAAATGCATTAAAGACGATTCCACCCACATCAATTGAATGGAAAAGAGCATTCTCGGAAGCAGGACTTTTCATTACTAAAATAACAATCAGACTGAGTGATCGCTCATTATCGATCATCTTTGCTTTTTAAAATCTTTTTGTAAGAACTTACAATAATTCTTCAAATATATGTCTCTTTAATCTCAAAAGATAACAAGAATTCCGGTAGACTATTATACAGCCTTTAGGTCAGGAACATCCTCTATTGAAGATACGGTTTTACATATGCATTTCGGGCTGATTTTATCTTTAAGCCCGTCTTCAGTGCTATACTAAAGACATTTCGAAAACAATCAGTAATATAACAATATACAGCGTGCAGATTATATCTTCTGACATTAAAAAAAACCCGGAAGTGTCATGTGAGTACAATTGGGTATCGTAACAGGTGATAATAAATGCCTTGTTGATAGTCGATCGATACAACTTTCCGGAACAGACCCAACTTTAAATCTTGAATTAATTTATGATTATGTCAATACTTTAGCATTTTCTTTTAAAATATTAACGTAATCAAAAACATTAAAGAGCGTATGCTGTCTAATGATCAATGATTTAAAATTACCAGAAAATGCTACTAAAATTTATGCAGAGTTTATGATATACCATTGTCTTTATTAAAAGACTTTCAAACCAAACCAGCAGATTTTCTATAGGAAGAAGTTATTCATAAGATATTTCTTATTGACAAAAGAAATCTCTAGCCGGGATATTTAGAAAGCAAAAAAATTATAATAACTGTGTAGTAAATAAGTTATGATAGTGAAATGTTTGTAACAAAACAAGTAAACAATAATAGCAAATCATGAAATACATTTTTTAGACCAAATCGTTTCCCTGTTCTATGGCCTTATAATAGTACGACACGTGTTAGTATATTTAACTGTATTCCCGTATTACTCGGGTAAGTTCAACTTAAATATGCGCTAATTGTGAATAACAATCTAGCGCCTTCTAGTAAAAAAGTAAGCAAACCAAATCCGGAAAAATTACAATCATTACAAACAATTTTACTTTTTAAACAACTATTTCAACGAAGATATTTCCAATAATTGTGTAGTTTATTTACCTTCACGAATATTGGATTGCACAAGATTAATTGCTTGCATCTATGGCATGGATTCGAAAAATAACAAGCGATTATTACAGAAAATTTATTATATAACACGCATTCGTCATTTTGTTGATTTTTTCTGTTTCTTTTTTTTTTTTTTTTGGTTTTTCTGTAGACACTTGAAAAAAGCATAATTCCCAGTGTCTTATGTTTTGAAAACTTTATTATCTATTTTTAATCCCCGGATGTTCAAGTATTTATTTTATTTATTTATTTATTTCGGGTAACGTAACGCCACGCAATGCATTGACTCGCTGTGTAAAACAGAAATTGTTTTCAACGTATCGCTTTTACGGAAAAAATTACAGCAAAACAAATCCCCCGTGTAAATATGAACTGCAGATAAATCCCGAACATATAAAAGTTTTCGATGGTAACAAGCTACTAACTTACGAGCGCGTGAGCCGACACGTAATTCTCTTGATTTTCTATTGTTACACTGATAAAATTTGTTAATAATATAATTTTAACAATTGCCATATCGAATTCTTTATTCAAAACAATTCTTGTCGGAGTAGAACTTTTCGAAAGCGAATTGTATTTCAAAAAATGAGTGTTTCAAGTAAGTTAAATTATTTGATCATGTGCATAATTATATCAATTAGCTTACCTCATGTTTATAATGTGAAAATAAACAATGTTGTTAATATCACGTCATAGAAAATGGCTTGAAACACGAAAGAAGTTTTATATACTAAATTCCAATGAGTATCGCTACTACATTGTCTCTTTCAAGACAATGTTTATAAGCAGGGAATGCTGTAAATAACTATTAAAATGTAAGTCAAACCCTGGATTATCTTGAATAGAAAATGAATCGATTTTATTCTATTAATTAATGTAAATGTACTATATAAAAAATGTGGAAATTAGCACCTGAAGAATAAGTTCTCGAATTATGTGCGTTACTTAACTAAACTGCAAACGAAAATTATCCCTGAACAAATGATAATTATATAATTAATACGCCTTCTGATTATAAATTATATTAAGATTTATATAACGCATATTTCAACACTTCTACGAAGCCCTGCATGAATATAATTAAGGATTTAATAATTTTGCTTTGTATATTGCGATTAAACAGTATTAACAACGTACGTTAACTAAAATTTATTAATAATGCATTTATTTATTACAGTAACTGTCAAATATTTTGAAATAAACATTTTCTAACTACGAATAATAAGAGAGAAAACATTTAAATTTGCTTTGTTTGTTTATAACATTTTCAACGTAAAACAGATTTTATGCGAATAACAAATGCTTTTATTTCTGAATCATATTTAATATGCTTTTAACGGGTGTCATTGATCTCAGTCAGACATGCTTATAAAGGGGATATGCAAGAGATAATGAATATCATCAGATGACCTTCATTACCTCTCCCATATCACTCAGCTCGTGTTACTATAAATTTTGTAACTTTTTATTAGTAGTATGACAACAGTTACAGATAACTATTTAATATTGTAAACGTTTATGAAAATTAGCTTGTGCTAAATTACACAAGCGGTATATAACTGCCACAACACTGTTTTGCTGTATTACTTTGAACAACAATGAAGAAGAGGCATCGCAGGTATGCTCCTTTCTTAATCGAACTTGCTAATCTGACCGTTACAATTTTTACAACACTACTACGTATGATAGTATATAGATAGATATTAACTATATGAAAGCTTAGACAAATTATTTAGTTACCTAATCACCTAATATTGATCAATAATCAATTAATCTTGATCCATCACTATTCGTATCATCTTTAGTTTTTCGGTTTTTTCCAAAGCTAACTTTTTCGATAAATGCACGTACCCAGTCCTCATTAGAATTCTAAATTATGACTCATTATTTTTACAAACAGACTTAAATACAGTACTTTCGGTTTTTAGAACACAATTTTATTACTAACATTCAAAAAAGTGTTATAATGTTCCATTGGTTAATTTGCAATGTTCATTTTCCTCTATATATATATCAAAAACCTTATATTTAACCCTTCTAAGAATAAGCGGGTAGAGATTTTACGCATTGCACGGCTATTTTTTCTTCCACTATCCAATCGTTAGTTTCTTGAACACACAACTGTAATACTTATTTCGCAATTGACTACCCGATGAAAATTTATAATTATAATGCAACAGTTTGGGACTCTTTTTATTGACTATTCGAATTTGATTAATTTTTGTAGTTCATTTCTAAACTTGACGCGTATTGTAAACAAAAACTCGTTAGCACTTACAACTTTAGATTTTGTAAACAAGTTTTGTGCTTTACATTTGCTGCAATGTGCATCATTTACTAACTGCCGTTGCAATTATGCTAACTGTACTTATTTATGCTCTAAATTAGTAATTGCAATGGAGTCCCTCGTTTAAGAAAGAATATATTTGTTTAATAATTGATTTTCTCATTAAACATCGTAAAATGGTATTACATAGGATGAAACATTATCATCGTTACGAAATCCAATTATTTTTATCGTTGAAGGTTAATCTTCATTGTTATTTTCGATACAATTTTGAACATTTCGATCAAAACACAATGGTTTATCTCTTTTTTGTGTACGAGAGACTTTATAAAATATTGAAGCAATATCAAGCCTATAATTTTGACGAAGTCTGTTATATTTCAATATGCCATCTTTTTGATCTTTAAGTGATGAAGGATCGAAATTTATTAGAACTGTTAATGATGTTACTCTTAATAAACCAACACAAGTTGGTCCTGTTCTAAATATTTTGTATCATTTGAAACAACACGCGATAAACTTAGTCCTTGGCTTTTACGAATTGATACTCCTAATGCCAATGTTAGAGGAAAGTGTTTTCGATCAACACATACTTTGTCCGTAATCACGTGTTTTTCAGATTCTTTTTGAAAGCCCATTGAAGGAAACACTTACCGCTT
This sequence comes from Centruroides vittatus, assembly GCF_030686945.1. Taxonomy (NCBI): domain Eukaryota; kingdom Metazoa; phylum Arthropoda; class Arachnida; order Scorpiones; family Buthidae; genus Centruroides; species Centruroides vittatus. The sequence continues at coordinate 47,726 of NW_027121065.1, forward strand.
TGCGACATAATTTTACATCCGATCTTAACAGTTGTACGGTACATGTCAGAAGTCCTGCAGCTCCGGAACTATCGCTTCCAGATTGAAATTTTGTTTATTGGACTTTTGTAAATTTTAGATTCGATCAAATTTACACACTTTAGTTGTATTTCGCCACCTTTCCATTCTGCGAGAAGAAAAATTATTCAGTGTTTCACAAAAATAATTGGTATGAAAAATACTAATTATTTCTTCTCGTGACAATGGCATATAGATATGGCTTATATTTAAAATTGAAAAATTTGTTTCATTTTCCTATTTTGTAGGTAATTTGGTAACTGTTTATACGGTTGTTTTTGAAACATTTATGGTTAGATGAGTTGCAATTCACTCGAGACTCTTTGTAGAATTGTTTTCTTGAAAATTACTATTTTTGACGGGGTCATCCACATGACTTTTTGTTCCATATTTTTGCTTAAAATTGATTAAATTTGCCACAACATAATGAAAATAATTCGGTCTTCCACCAGAAGTTTATCTAATTGAAAATTTTATTTATTTGAACTTGTTTAAAGTTAAAATATAATTTTCTTTTTCCGAAAAAAACAAACTATATTTGTAAAAACTCACTTTTTCGGGTCGTATGGTGGGTTTAAACTCACAACTGACTACATCGACCCATAGACTTTACGTGGCGAATTTTGAGCTCGAATATATTTGCTTATGTTTTGATTTTCAAAATTCTCGCTTAGTCAGGTCATCTGTCTTGTCAAGTTGCACAGATTTTCAAAAGATGAAAAGTTCTGCTCAAGTAGATTCACCAATAAAGCATTAACACAACTGAGCATGATGCGTCTTTCGAAACAGTATTGCATTTGTTGTTTAACAAGTGTTCGTATACGAAGTCACTTTCTTAAAAAGAAGTTAATGGATTTCGGTAATTTCCATTTTCTACAAACACTAATTAAAACTAGACCGAAGAATGGAAAAGACACAATGCGAAAGATTTTCAAATAAATTAATGGCTAATAATTAGAAAGTGTTACAAGATAGTAAATTTAAATTTATGTTTTTATCTTGATAATTCTTTTCAAATACATTAATGTTTCTCAATTAAGTATTCGTTTAGATTCAGAATTCCAGAAAATATGGAATTAAGAGAACTTCCCATCTGAAATAAAACAGACACTTTCAGAAGTATGTCAACTATATAAATAATAGAAGTAAATGAAATGGTAAAACTCACTTTTATGGGAAACTTTTTGGTCACTTTGAAGTAATCTCTAACAGTCAAACACAAAGATTCTTTACCAAATCTCTTCATAAAATTCAAAATCTGTTTGATCGATTATTAATAATATTGTATATTAATTATACATCAATAAAAGAAATAAACTAACAGCTTAATATAGTACGCAACCAAATATCTATTTTGAAAAAGGTTTTGAAACCGGATATTTGGAAATTTGACATGCTGTAATACAGCTGTATTTTATGCCTTTTTCTTTCGGTTTCGCACGTCGCCAATTGCAGTGTCCCTAAAGACTGGAAGTGTCTGAAATCCGATCCGTTCCAGTCTCGAGTTGCCAGATATTTGGTTTCGTAGCGTACATTAAACTATCTAACCTTTAATTTCTGTTCTAATTCGAAATCACAATCAGCAAATCTTCTAATATCTTGAAAAGACGTCTGCATCTGAAAAAGAAAATAACACGTTTAATCCAATTTTACAATGAATCAAATTCGTGCTCTTGATAAAATACATTACGCTGGATGTGAAAGCAGATGCAAATACTCCTATTAAAATACACATAAGCGTTGCAACGACACAAACAATAAAGATGTAGACTTTGAAAATAAATTCTATTTTTGAAAACACGAAAATGAAATAAAGCAGACTTGTTTCCATCAGTATACATCCGTACATAGTTGATATAACGTAATTAAATGGACCGTTGAGTTGGTCGGTAAAAGTCCAAAGTTCGTGATGTTGTGTCATAATTTCTTCCAATTCCGACTTCAAATTCGGATTATACTTTTTCAGTTGATACAAATCTTCTGACAATGTCTTGAAGGATCCCATTAACGTAATCACAATGACGACCAAGTAGACATTAAGATAGGCAATACTACCAGAGAGAAATGTCATCCAGATTCCGACTTCAACGGTGCAGAAAAGAGCTTCGTATTTGAAAACTTTTTCTCTTTCTATCGCGGGATAAATGTAAAACACGTTCAAAACTTGGTCCCAAAATATAAAAATTACTACCGAAATCGCAACAATAATTTCTATAGAACTTATAACAGAAAAGAGTTTATTTCCGGGAAATAACGAGTTTCTTAATTGTACTTTTGAATTTAGTCGAACTCTTTTTAAAATACTAAATATTAAAGCGAATGAAAATGAGAAAATTGAAACAGCCACTTTGACAAAGTAATCATTCTCTATAAACGAGTACCAAGCATTGCAAGGTGTTTTATTCGATAAATAAGGAATTACCAAAGAAAACGTGAGAATGAAATGTATCCAATAAATAGCTTCGATGAAAAAAACGTAAAATTTCCACAAAAATTTACGAAAATAATTGTACCTCTTGATGGCGCAAGAACAAGGATTGAAAAAAGACCATCCGAAAACCAATAAAATTGATGTAAACGAAGGAAAAAGACATTGGAAACATAACTCCTCATTTAAATTAACAATGCTAGAACTAACAGTCGATATTACTGTTGGCATGTTGTTACGTAACTGTAACAGTAGCTTTCGTATAATGATAAATATCCTCTTCTTGTAATAATGTTATTATGGTTTAAAATTATTCGTTACATCAATAGTTGATATCCTGTATACGTAATAACAAAATGAAGCTCGCTCTTTTACAACATTATGTAAGTGTTAATGCAGTTCTTAACCTCGATAGTGAAAGAAGCAACTTATTATTTTGTACACGAATTATATTAATCCAATATGTCCTAGTAGATACGTCATCAGTCGTACTGAAAAGTGAAGTTACGGTTTAAGGGGAAATAAATGCGTTGTTACATAAAAGACGGATTCTGTGAAGGCCAAAGATAAGAAGTCCAATTATATTAAGTTGAATATCCGAAATTGCTTTTTGCCTATATATATCCTCAATAGACATCGATGGTACTAAATTCAATATGCCATAAAATAACAGAAATCGATTGTTGTTTTCTTCCATTGTATTTCATTATTGTATATTTCGAGTTGCATTCTATTTCTGGTAAATTTTAAAAGGTTTTCTAAAGTACAAGTATCGGACATTTTCACTTGTAATTAAATGTAACGATGTGTAATAGCTACGTAAAATTATTGTATGTCTTTATTTCTAATTACAAGTAAAACGCTTTTATATTTATATTTTAAAAGATCATCTTAAATTTATCAAAATAGAACACAATTCCCAACAATCGATTTCTGTTATTTTATGGCATGTTGAATATAGTACCTTCGATGTCTATAGAAAATATTTATTGGCAGAAAGCAATTTGGAATATTCAACTTAATGTAATGGGACTTTTATTTCTGGCATCCTCACAATGTTTGTTTTATGTAAGAATGCATTTAATTTGTGTAAAGTAGCAATCTCAATTTCCACAAAGTTTTCAAAATATTTAATATTTCATTGTTTCACAGAAAATTTCAGATAATTATCTCAGATCTTTCTATAGTCTTTCTATCTATTCTATAAGAGAATATTTTATGTTGTTTGATTAGACCACTGCGAATTTTATTATTGGATAATTTCATTGTTTCGTAAAATAATAATAATAATAATACAACAAAATAATAAATTGTAAAAAAAAATTTGCAAAAACAGCAGAAAAAGGGTTATGGACAGTTTTCATTTGCTGATAATATTTATTAGGTTAATGTTGCCTTAGGTTGCCAAGATGGCGGCTCGTCTCTGAAACAGTGAGGACGCACGTACTAACCTAACCTAACCCAACCCGATTCTAATAAATTACCATAATTATTGCTAACCAAAATATTAGAATAGGGGTAATTTATTAGAATCGGATTGGGTTAGGTTAGGTTAGTACGTGCGTCCTCACTGTTTCAGAGACGAGCCGCCATCTTGGCTACCTAAGGCAACATTAACCAATAATTGTTTATATTACAGCTTTTATTTGCATTTATGATGTATCTTTTAAAAAATACAATAATTTATGATTTAATATTGTTTACTGTGTGCAATTATTAATAAATTATGATCAGAGTAACGAATTCTTTAATATTACTCCAAATTAGGTCCATTTTAATAAAAAAAATGCGTTTAACCGTCCGAATTTACAGAAATGCCGATACTGTTTGGAAATTTTACTCATTACCGTGATGACATTCCAGACATAATGAAAATGACTCTTTATTTATAATTGTTTATGAAATATAACCATAATTTCATTCACACCGTAATTATCTTACAAAATTACATTTTCAAAAAGTAGTATTTTACTTATATCGCGTTACATAACAATGTTATAATTAATGTAATTCCACCTTCTGTTGCTGTGGAATTAGAGGCCCGAAAGAGAAAATATGCTGGAGTTCACAAGATGCTGAGAAGTGCGATAAGACCTGTCCAGTATTGATTGGTATCAGACCTGCATTGTATGGTACTGCTCTTCAACTAGAAGAGCAATACCACACAACGCAGAGTCTCTAATCAGAGTTCTCCCAGTTGAAAGCCGAAGCTAACCATCCGCGGCCATCCTAGAAAAGTGATCCTACTTTAATAAACACGCAATTTACACAAAATTTGTTCGTTGTAATAAAAGAATTAGTCAAGTTTTCGTTTCAATTCACACGTAGAGGAGTTTGCCTTTATTTAGAAAACTCAACTTGTGAGAAATTAAATTCTATAATTGTTCACGTGGCGTGTGACGAAACATCTTGATCAACTTTAAATAATTGAAGCAACGTAATCTTAAGATCATGTGCCGTATTTCCGCGGATTGGCCACATGTCGGTCTGTCGGATGGAGACCGTGAAAATTAATATTTCCGTATGGTAAAAACCGGCATATCGGTTTAAGTTACGTGTACGCATCTCTTTCCAGAGAGGCATCATAAAAACGAAAACATATGTCACATAAAGTTACGTCACAAAGAACAAATGAATTTTAATTCTAATTGTAATTCTGTTTAATTAATTTCTAGATGTCGTCTTTTTTAACGATGCAGAATACTAACGAAATAATGAAAGTGCTTTTTTGTGTTTATTTATTTTTGTAATTTCATCTAAAAACGCAAGAATAAACGTGTCAATTCCGTATAAATTATGTCAACTTACACCTTTTTACATCGGCTTTGTGTAAAATTTGAACGGAAAGTGTTATTTTTAAGGTCAGGATCGATGTTGCAGCCACACTAACAACTATGGCTACTAATGCCAATAAGCCTTTAGTTGTTTTTATTGTGTTAATTTTCACTTGTTTTCTTTCAGTCAGTCATGTTATTGCGGTCAAAAGAATGCTTTCTTAACATTTATTTAGCAACTATTTTGTTACATCTAATTAATTTTATTTTTAAGTTGCAGTTTGTTCGCCAAATACATTTTTTTACAATTCAATTACCGTATTTTCGCGGATTTATTCACACATAACCAAGGGTTATCAGCGAAAATATACAGTGGAACATCGCTTAACAAGCATAATTCGTTCCAGAGTCTTACTCGTAATGCGAAATACTCGTTGTGCGAGGTGCTCGTTAAACGATGTTTCACCGTATTTTATAATTTTGTTATACGGTAATATTTATGTTAAATACTTCAAAACATATAATGTCCGATCGATATTTATCATCAACTAAACAGGGTGATATTTGAAACGTTTCAAGAAAATTACATTCATTTTTGTTTAATAAATAAAATAGAATTATTTCTAAGTCTTTTAAAAGTTTTAATTTTTATATAATTTCTGTACCAAAAGAGAATGTAATAAATTTTGGTATGATATAAAATTTATATACGAACTTTAGACAATATAATTCAGTGCATGACATTAATATAGAACAATCAATGATATTTCAATCTAAGAAAAACAAATTCTCCTGTATTTCGATCTAATAATATATATATGGAATTTTGACAGTTCTCTTGATTGATAAACACATAAATTCTATTTTTATTTACTTTATTGACTTGGATGCACAATGAGATAAACGGAAATTGCCTTATACACGTGCTGTTCTGTGTTTTCAAAATTGAAACATATAAAAATTCATTATTAAATAAGCTCATTTGTATAATCGTTATTAACATATAAATTAATCGTAATTATGGAATTACATTAACTAGAATGGCTTTATCTCTAGAAGTTATAGGTATTCTACAGTTCACCTTCCTGGCTTCTATGTATACATAACCAGGGAAAATATTGGAATCTTGTAAATTTTGTCCATTTGAGTTCTTTGCATATCTCCACGTTTTGTCACCTTTTGAATCCAA